>NW_027456992.1:0-110000 GCF_040206685.1 Ascaphus truei | reverse complement strand
TATGCACTTACATATATAAAAACTTTAATGGTCCAGATCACGATCGTCACTTCTATTGGTAGGGCAACATATGGGATGAAGAGGGGGGGTAATCTCAGTCCTCAGGAACAAGCCCCGCGCGCTGGGGCTGTATTCAGAGGCTGCGCTGCGTCTCTGCTTCACACGCTTGTTGGCGTGTTGATCTGCGTAGTGCGCATGCGCGGCAAATGAGGCCCCCTATAGTAGTCCCGGAAGTGCCCGCCCGTTTTCCGTTTCGATCGAAAATGGCAATAAAAATAGCAATAAAAACACTTGTTGAATTGATATATAAGTATGTTCCTGATGTTGAAACCCTGTGTATAAGACTGAATCTGGCCTTGTTGAATTGATATATAAGTATGTTCCTGATGTTGAAACCCTGTGTATAAGACTGAATCTGGCCTTGTTGAATTGATATATAAGTATGTTCCTGATGTTGAAACCCTGTGTATAAGACTGAATCTGGCCTTGTTGAATTGATATATAAGTATGTTCCTGATGTTGAAACCCTGTGTATAAGACTGAATCTGGCCTTGTTGAATTGATATATAAGTATGTTCCTGATGTTGAAACCCTGTGTATAAGACTGAATCTGGCCTTGTTGAATTGATATATAAGTTAGTATGTTTGAATGTAAAAAGTTTTTGTTTTTTTTCCTCTTAAATCTGTGCTGTTAATTGAACAAATGGAACAAGGTGACTGATTGGGGAGGGGGAGGGTCATGTGACCTTTTTTTGTGTATAATACTAACAGCTCAGCTGCATTAGGCAGTGAGGCATTTAAAGTGAGGTTTTTAAGTGATACAGTTAGACTACAGTTTGACTAGAGGTGACTGGGGACTGGATCTACTGCACACACTTTTACTCAAGACAACTAACGGTAAGCTATTCAGATCACACTATGATCCCATGCTTGTTAGCCTGCATATTTTAACCCCCCACCCCTTTACAACTTCTTTCACTGCAGCCTCTCCCAAAACTGACTGCACAAAACACTGAAACCCTGACTTGACCCTAGCATTGCAATGCAGCAAAACACTTGAAAAGGTACAGGTTCACCCCTGCTGTTTAGTCTGCACACACTCACTCTGCTCATAACAGCTCCATGCAACACTGCCTACCTCTGGCATCATGAACCTGCTATGTCTTCTAACTTTTTTCTTTCTCCTGGCCTCATGGAGATGTTACTCCCTCTATCCACTACAAACTCCTCCATCCTGGCCCGCACCCAACATCACCATACACCCTGGACTACTCAAAAGCCTTTCATTATCTATGGAATGTTGGTGGAGAACTCTAAAAACCAGCACACCAACCACTGCTCACTCTAATGGAAAACACCACAAATTTACAACTTGTAAACAACTACCCAAATTTCTTCTCATACTATTACTCTCTCTAGCAGGTGATATTGAAACTAACCCAGGTCCTCCCATTTCAGCTCTGCCCCATGCCCCTGAGAATTCCACCTTTAAATTCCAAAAAGGGCTATCTGTCGCCCATATAAACATCCGGAGCCTGCTGCCCAAACTGGACGAACTAAGGGCATGGTGCCTTATGCATAAACCCAAAGCCATCGTTCTTACAGAAACATGGCTATCCTCTAAAACCCCTGATGCAAATATCGCCATTCAGGGATACTCCATTTTTAGGAGAGATAGGTCAAAGAGAGGAGGAGGGGTGTTATTTTATATTGCAGACACCTTACAATTTACACTGCTACATTGCCCCCCAAGCCCACCCTCTTTTGAAACTCTAGTTGGCAAAATCTGCCTCCCCTTTTGTAAGCCCATCTTGCTTGCTGGCATCTACCGCCCCCCTAAAGCCCCTCTACAATCCTTGACTGATATCACCCAATTTCTTGGCTCCATTTCCTCTCTGAATGAGAAGAGTGAGCTGCTAGTTCTTGGGGATTTCAACTTCAATTGGCTTGACCCTAAAAACCACAAAATCCAGATACAACTCAAGTCACTTAACCTATCGCAACTCATTTCCCAACCGACACGAATAAACCTGAAGTCGCATAACCATTCCTTGCTAGACTGGATTCTCTCCTCAAACCCCAGCAGAATCCAATCCTCTGGCATCCTTCCTGACATTTTCAGTGACCATGCAATAGTGTACTGTGTAAGGAAAATTAAACCGCCCCAATCAAGCCCCAAAGTTCTCCTCACTAGAACATTTAAAAACTTTAACCCACAACAGTTTCTGGATGACCTTACCAACTGCCCATGGCACAGAATCGATTTAATCCCCGACCCTGACTCTGCGCTCGACTATTTCCAATCCGAGTTCTTAAAACTCTGCGATACCCATGCTCCACTACGCAAAATAAGGGTACGGGGGGCCCACCTTCCATGGGTTACACCTGACCTTATAGCACTCTACCAGTTCAGGGATGCCTTGTGGAAAAGCTACAAAGTAACTGGCACTACCAAGGATCTCAATCACTACAAATGCCTGCGGAACGTGTGCACAAGGCAAACAAGGCATGCAAAAGCACAATATTACTCTGACAATCTCCTCCAGAATACATCAAACCCAGCTAATTTCTGGAAGGTTATCAACAATATATTCCAGCCTCCTAACCATCAACAACCAAGTAATATCACTAAGGGGGATATTACTCTGACAAACCCCACTGACATTGCAAATGCATTCAATGATTACTTTGTGGGGTGTGCCACTAACTTATTAGCGAAACGCAGCACAAACCCCAAACCTGAATCTCATCCTGGGAGTACCCCTATAGTCCCACCCCCTCCCAACACTGCCCACAATTTTCAATTTAGCCCAGTATCTGAAGAGGAGATTACACAAGCGCTCCTCAAACTAAAAGTAAGCAGCCAATGTGGACCCGACTTACTACAATCTAGGTTCCTACGACTTGGTGCCCCAGCCATTGCCAAACCAATTGCGTCTATAGTCAACTCTATCCTGTCTGCAGGCCATATCCCTAAGACCTGGAAAACTGCCAGAGTTGTCCCAATCTTCAAAAGTGGGGACAAAAACACTGTCTCAAACTACAGGCCAATCTCACTTCTCCCAATTCTATCCAAAGTTATGGAAAAATGTGTCCACTCCCAATTAAGCGATTTCTACACCAAGACAAATTTCCCTAGCCAATTCCAGTCTGGGTTTCGTCCCAAACACTCCACCGTAACTACCCTGCTAAAAGTTTGCAATGAAATCCAGTGTGGAATGGAACGGGGACAACTCACTGGTGCAGTATTCCTAGATTTTGCAAAGGCTTTTGACACAGTTGATCATGCTATCCTGCTTAACAAACTCCAGAGCTCTGGAATAGGGAAACATGCTTTAAACTGGTTTCAGTCCTACCTATCAGGAAGATCCCAACATGTGTCCATCTCAGGCTCTAACTCCAACCCCCTGGATATCACTTGTGGTGTCCCGCAAGGCTCTGTTCTGGGGCCCCTACTCTTCTCAGTGTTCATTAATGATCTTCCCACAGCTTGTAAGGAAGCCTCAATACACATGTATGCAGATGACACAATCCTGTATGCACACAGCCATAGCCTCTCTGACCTTCAACACATACTTCAGTCTGACTTTTTGAGACTCGAAAACTGGATTTCCCAAAACAAACTGTTTTTAAACACTGACAAGACTGTAACAATGGTATTTGGGACCAAGACTAAATTTGTAAAGCTTCCAGTGACTGAGCTCCTGATTAGAACCAACGCTAAAACAACCCTAACACCTGTCACTAGTATTAAATACCTGGGCTTATGGTTTGACTCCCACTTAACATTCGGGATGCACATTGATACCCTGACAACCAAGACCTATGCCAAACTAGGGGTACTTTACAGGAACAAATCCTCCCTAAGTCTCCTGGTCAGAAAGCGTATTGCACAGCAGATGCTAATGCCAATTATTGACTATGGAGACATAGTATACGGCTCGGCTCCTCAAACCCACCTTAGCAAACTTGACACCCTCTACAATTCAATTTGTCGTTTTGTTCTCCAATGCAACTACAACACACATCACTGCGAAATGCTCAAAGAACTAGATTGGTCATCACTAGAGTCTAGGCGCAAAGTTCACCTTTCCTGTCTCACCCTCAAATACTTTCTGGGCAAGCTACCCAGCTACCTGAACAAGCTCCTCACCCCTACCACATGCAGTACCTATCACCTGAGATCAGACTCCAAAAGACTATTCATGGTCCCAAGACTCAACAAAGTATCCGGACGTTCCTCCTTCTCCTTCCGTGCACCCCAAAACTGGAACAACCTACCAGAGACTCTCATATCCACCACCAGCTTAAGTTCTTTCAAATCTAAGGCTGTCTCACACTTTAATCTGGTCTGTAACTGTTTCATACGCTCATAATATATATTTTCTTTAACTGTGCATGCAATGTCTTGTATATAAATGTATACCTTGTTCATTTATGTAACTGTATTTGTAACCATGTATTATTTGCTTTACTCTGTGCCCAGGACATACTTGAAAACGAGAGGTAACTCTCAATGTATTACTTCCTGGTAAAATATTTTATAAATAAATAAATAAAATAAATAAACTTGTGTGAAGACTGGCTGTATGTGATAAACAGACCAGCGACACCCTTCGCGACGCGTTTCGAATACAAAAGTATTCTTCCTCAGGCGATATCAGGGGCACCTGTTTGGGGTCCTTTATATACCACATAGATGATTGGTTAATACCAATAAAAGAACATCCAATCCACTATTGGTTAAATAGAAAAGGGGGATGGTTCAACTTCACCAAGCCTGCCCCTTAATGTTAAAATGAACAGGATATTGATGCTGTATTGCAGTGGTGGCACTTTGAGTAATAATTAGATAATAAAAGACAAAAGTGCCACTCACCAGTGGAAATACATAAAGAGATACCTACAGGTGGCCCTTTTAACAAGTGTCACATATAAAATACATTTGAAAATATATGTAAAAAAGTAGTATTAATAAAACATTGTGCTACCACATAAAAATACAACAGTTAAACATAAAACATATAATATAAAGAAATTGATGTGGAGAAGAAGGGGGGGAAAGGGGAAAGGGAAAGGAAGGAGGAAAAGGAAAAACATGTGCAAGGTAAAAAAAGACATAAAAACAAACAAAAATATCAATAACATGTTGAATAAAATTGGCTAAAATAGAATGCATCTCAATTCTGAAATTTTGATAAAACCAGACTGCAAAGAAAAGATCACCTGTCATTTAGTTACCGCAAGAAGGGAGTCAACTCCACATAATCATTTAACCCCCCAGGATGTTTAGTTTGGAGTGTGTATATCCAGAATTGCTCCCTCCTTGCGATAAATAAATCCTTATCGCCACCTCTAGTAGTAGTGGTGATATGTTCTATACCCATGTATTTGACCCCTGTGGTGCTGCATTGATGGACATCCTTAAAATGGGACAGCAAATGGGTTAATGGTTTACCAGAGGTCAATGTTTTAGGGATGTTGACAATATTTCTTAAATGTTCCATCACACGTATTTTCAGATGGCGTTTTGTGCGACCTACATATTGTAGTCCACACCCACATTGTAAAATATATATAACATATGTGGACAGACAGTCAATATAGTTTTTAATCTCATATTCGTGATCTGTCATTTTGGACTTAAAGTGATCTTGTGTCAGCATCCTTGGACAAATTTTACATCTATTGCATCTATGATTACCTTTAAGCCCCAATAGATCTCTAAGGTCCTTCTTCTTATTGGGGACACTACCCTTTAGAAGGCTCGGGGCCAGCATGGTTTTAAGATTATCACTTTTAGTAAAAACAATAGGAGGTCTTTCTGGTAAAAACTTTGTCAAAATGGGGTCCAAATGTAAAATGTACCAATATTTATTAAGAATATGTCTTATCTTATTATGTGACCTATTAAATTTGGTAATGAAATACGGTGTCTTATTATCCTTGTCTGGTCTGTATTTTTCCCTGTGTTTCTTTATTTTTGGCCTCACAATTTGTGGTACAGTGTTAGATGTGATGACTTCACTGTCAATCGTATCTTCCACTAAATGTATGGGTGTATCCTGACTCCCAGTGTCATTGGCGTTTATATGGTGATCTAAGTTCTTACTTTTGGGGCAAATTAATTTTTCCCTATTACAGCGTAATGCCTTATTAAATGCTTTTTTAACAGTGGTTCTATCATATCCCTTTTGTAAAAATCGTTCTTGAAGTATTTGTGACTGAGATTTAAATGTCTCTAAGTCAGTACAATTTCGCCTCATCCGCAAGAACTGGCTGTAGGGGATATTATCAATACATCTTTTTTCATGGCCACTCGTGGGGTGCAAGAAAGAGTTTACATTAGTGCTCTTAAAGTGGGTTTTAGTGAGTAGCTTGTTTTCAGAAACATATATCTCCAAATCCAAGTAGGTGATAGTATTTGGACTCAGCTCACTTGTGAAGGTGAGGTTGAATTCATTCTTATTCAACCCATCCACGAAGTTATCAAATGAGGTGCTATCGCCATCCCAGATGGCGATCACATCATCGATGTATCTCCGCCACATGACCAACTGCGGCGGAGATACATCAGCACCCCATATATGTAACGATTCCCACCATCCCATGTATAAATTTGCAAAAGATGGTGCAAAACGTGTCCCCATAGCAGTGCCACACAGTTGTAAATAAAACTCGTGCTCAAATAGAAAATAATTATGTGTCAAAATAAATTCAATTGAGTCGTGAATGAACCTACGCTGATGAAGAGGTAAAGTGCCATGTAGTGATAAGAAATAATTAATCGCATCTAATCCCCCTTTATGGGGAATAGACGTGTACAGTGTCTGAACATCTAATGTAACAAGTTTATATGTTGGTTTCCAATTAAATTCAGTGAAAATAGTGAGTAAAGAGGTGGTATCAAGTAAATGTGAAGGTAAAGTGGATACTAGTGGTTGTAAAAAGAAATCTACATAAGAAGAGAGATTAGCAGTGAGCGAATTAATTCCCGAAATAATAGGTCGCCCCGGTGGATTAATAAGTGATTTGTGAATCTTTGGCAAATGGTACATGATAGGGATGGTGGGAGCCGTACAATACAAATAATCAAACTCATGCTTTTTAAGAACATTAGACTCATAAGCAGAGTTTAGCAACTCTTTGAGATCATTCTGGAACTGTACTGAAGGATCTTTGGGAAGTTTACAGTAAGAGCTAGGGTCTGAAAGCAATCTGTTTGCCTCCAGACAATAATCTGTTCTATCTTGGAGTATGATGCCTCCACCCTTATCTGCTTCCCTTACAACTGTATTAGGATCTTGACGTAATACTTTTAATGAATGTCTTTCCTGACTAGTCAAATTCATGTTCCAATTCTTCTGAGTTGACTGTGATTGTTCTAATGCTTTAAAGTCTTTCTCTA
The DNA here is from genome assembly GCF_040206685.1 of Ascaphus truei. Taxonomy (NCBI): domain Eukaryota; kingdom Metazoa; phylum Chordata; class Amphibia; order Anura; family Ascaphidae; genus Ascaphus; species Ascaphus truei. The sequence continues at coordinate 102,592 of NW_027456992.1, read as the reverse complement.
CCATTTTATTGAAAATATCAATATGTAGTCCCCTAGAGTAGTAAGGGTAGAAGGTAGACTTGGGCTTAAATAATGAATGCTGTGTCAGTATATTTTCCCCTTCATTGGTTATCCCCTCATCCATGAGGCACATTAAATCCACCAATTGATTTTGTTCGTTAGTGGATAATGTGTCGACAGTGGGGTTAATGATGACTGGAATTGAATCATGACCCCCATTATCAGATACAAAGTGTCTGCTTAACGTTAATTTGCGATTAAATTTTTGCAGGTCTATATAAAGATCGAAGTTATTGACCCTCCGCGTGGGGGCAAATGATAATCCTTTCCCCAAAACATTCATCAAAGTGTGATCTATTTGAAAATGGGATAGATTAAAAATACCCTTAGATTTTAATGTTAAGTCATCTGGACAGGTTTTGGTGGGGAGATTTGCTGATTTATCTCTTTTTCCACTCCCTCTGATTCCTCTCCTGAATCCTGTCTTTTTCTCACAGTATTTTTGGTGGTTCCTAACAGGGGTGGGTGGTTGGAATCCCAGGTTGATATTGATTTTCTCATTTTTTCCAACCTGTTTAAAAAATCCTGATTTTCAGTCTCTTCCTTTGTATCTTTCAGTACTTCAAATTTATTATATAAAGGAATATCTGGTGTTCCTGTTTCGTGTCCTCTATATGTATTTGGATGTTTATTGGGGGCATTAGTATGTTTCCTAACATGTGGTGTATGTGGCTTATTCTGCCTCCTATTTTGTTTATGATAATGGGGAATCCATTGTTGTTTTTTCTGGATATTCTGATCCCATCCTACGGGTTCTATATTATCATTCCATTGGTATTTAGACGGAAGTCTAGTGTGTTTTTCATGTGTAGGTCTAGCATGAAAATTGGGGTCTCTAGGAGTTCTAGGGATAATAATATTAACTTTGGGATTAGTATGCTTAGTTTGGGCTGCCCCCTTTGGAATATGAACATTAGGATCATTGGTGCCTTGTGTTAAGGGGTCCCCATTTGTCATAGCTTCCTTTCCTGTGTCCCAACATCTTTGGATATTGAGAGCATAATCTTTCTTATCCCTTAAAAACTTTTTGTTCTTATTAATTAAAATTTGGTTCTCTGATTTTCTCAATTTAATATTCATATCCTTAGTCAATTGCGGGAGTTTGTCCAAGCAGGGAACTTCAAGAATCTCATTTTTAACCTTAGTTATTCTGCTGTCTACTTCAATTATTTCTTTTTTCCTTTCCAGGATTAATAATCGCATTAATTCTAAGGAACAATGGTCCTGGATTCTTTCCCATTCTTTGACAAACTCTGGACTGTCTGTATTATAGGTTGAGGGTTTGAGAACTCTCAGTCCCCTAGGAATACGACCCACCCTAATATATTCCTCTAAGGTGGCCATTTCTAACCAAGACTTAGTTTCCTTCTCCAATAGTTTATACAGCTCATTCATAAGAGATGGCAAACTGGGAGTGATAACTTCTTCTATTGGTATGTCTGAAAACATCTTACTGAATAATTCTGGTTTGTTAAACCTGTTTTGAAGACAATCTAAAAAATGACTGGTGTTAGAATCAGCCATAATCCGTCCGTATAAGGAAGGTGAAAGAGGTGGGGAGGACTGAGGAAGGGGAGATGGAGAGGGTAGGGGGGAAGGAAAAAAGGAAAAGGAAGGGGGAAGGATGGGAGGGGGAAAAGGCGGGGGAAAAGGGAGGAAAGGAGGACGAAACATTAAAACAATACAACAATAATGCACAAGTTAAATACAAATCCCAATATCACAATAATATGTTAATAGGGCAATGAATCATAAGAGTCTAATAGTTGCTGCGTTACTGTGGGAGAAAAAAAGGACAAAACAGTGTGACACAACAAGTGGGTCACACAGATTACCAGTGTAGAAAATTGAGTCCAGTCCGCGCTCTTGCTCTTTAGGATAGTGGAATGGTGGTTCCTCTCTAATCTCTTGCAGCTCTTAGTGTTGAAGGTGTCTGCCCCCACCTCCAATATGGATCCCAGCAGGAAAACTCCAACCGCGATACCAAGTCCCAGAAAAAAAGAAAAAACACAAAAGCGCACCAAGATTGAGATTTGATATGTATTGACAACAAATAAAGATAATAATATGCACTTACATATATAAAAACTTTAATGGTCCAGATCACGATCGTCACTTCTATTGGTAGGGCAACATATGGGATGAAGAGGGGGGGTAATCTCAGTCCTCAAGAACAAGCCCCGCGCGCTGGGGCTGTATTCAGAGGCTGCGCTGCGTCTCTGCTTCACACGCTTGTCGGCGTGTTGATCTGCGTAGTGCGCATGCGCGGCAAATGAGGCCCCCTATAGTAGTCCCGGAAGTGCCCGCCCGTTTTCCGTTTCGATCGAAAATGGCAATAAAAATAGCAATAAAAACACTTGTGTGAAGACTGGCTGTATGTGATAAAGAGACCAGCGACACCCTTCGCGACGCGTTTCGAATACAAAAGTATTCTTCCTCAGGCGATATCAGGGGCACCTGTTTGGGGTCCTTTATATACCACATAGATGATTGGTTAATACCAATAAAAGAACATCCAATCCACTATTGGTTAAATAGAAAAGGGGGATGGTTCAACTTCACCAAGCCTGCCCCTTAATGTTAAAATGAACAGGATATTGATGCTGTATTGCAGTGGTGGCACTTTGAGTAATAATTAGATAATAAAAGACAAAAGTGCCACTCACCAGTGGAAATACATAAAGAGATACCTACAGGTGGCCCTTTTAACAAGTGTCACATATAAAATACATTTGAAAATATATGTAAAAAAGTAGTATTAATAAAACATTGTGCAACCACATAAAAATACAACAGTTAAACATAAAACATATAATATAAAGAAATGGATGTGGAGAAGAAGGGGGGGGGAAAGGGGAAAGGGAAAGGAAGGAGGAAAAGGAAAAACATGTGCAAGGTAAAAAAAGACATAAAAACAAACAAAAATATCAATAACGTGTTGAATAAAATTGGCTAAAATAGAATGCATCTCAATTCTGAAATTTTGATAAAACCAGACTGCAAAGAAAAGATCACCTGTCATTTAGTTACCGCAAGAAGGGAGTCAACTCCACATAATCATTTAACCCCCCAGGATGTTTAGTTTGGAGTGTGTATATCCAGAATTGCTCCCTCCTTGCGATAAATAAATCCTTATCGCCACCTCTAGTAGTAGGTGTGATATATTCTATACCCATGTATTTGACCCCTGTGGTGCTGCATTGATGGACATCCTTAAAATGGGACAGCAAATGGGTTAATGGTTTACCAGAGGTCAATGTTTTAGGGATGTTGACAATATTTCTTAAATGTTCCATCACACGTATTTTCAGATGGCGTTTTGTGCGACCTACATATTGTAGTCCACACCCACATTGTAAAATATATATAACATATGTGGACAGACAGTCAATATAGTTTTTAATCTCATATTCGTGATCTGTCATTTTGGACTTAAAGTGATCTTGTGTCAGCATCCTTGGACAAATTTTACATCTATTGCATCTATGATTACCTTTAAGCCCCAATAGATCTCTAAGGTCCTTCTTCTTATTGGGGACACTACCCTTTAGAAGGCTCGGGGCCAGCATGGTTTTAAGATTATCACTTTTAGTAAAAACAATAGGAGGTCTTTCTGGTAAAAACTTTGTCAAAATGGGGTCCAAATGTAAAATGTACCAATATTTATTAAGAATATGTCTTATCTTATTATGTGACCTATTAAATTTGGTAATGAAATACGGTGTCTTATTATCCTTGTCTGGTCTGTATTTTTCCCTGTGTTTCTTTATTTTTGGCCTCACAATTTGTGGTACAGTGTTAGATGTGATGACTTCACTGTCAATCGTATCTTCCACTAAATGTATGGGTGTATCCTGACTCCCAGTGTCATTGGCGTTTATATGGTGATCTAAGTTCTTACTTTTGGGGCAAATTAATTTTTCCCTATTACAGCGTAATGCCTTATTAAATGCTTTTTTAACAGTGGTTCTATCATATCCCTTTTGTAAAAATCGTTCTTGAAGTATTTGTGACTGAGATTTAAATGTCTCTAAGTCAGTACAATTTCGCCTCATCCGCAAGAACTGGCTGTAGGGGATATTATCAATACATCTTTTTTCATGGCCACTCGTGGGGTGCAAGAAAGAGTTTACATTAGTGCTCTTAAAGTGGGTTTTAGTGAGTAGCTTGTTTTCAGAAACATATATCTCCAAATCCAAGTAGGTGATAGTATTTGGACTCAGCTCACTTGTGAAGGTGAGGTTGAATTCATTCTTATTCAACCCATCCACGAAGTTATCAAATGAGGTGCTATCGCCATCCCAGATGGCGATCACATCATCGATGTATCTCCGCCACATGACCAACTGCGGCGGAGATACATCAGCACCCCATATATGTAACGATTCCCACCATCCCATGTATAAATTTGCAAAAGATGGTGCAAAACGTGTCCCCATAGCAGTGCCACACAGTTGTAAATAAAACTCGTGCTCAAATAGAAAATAATTATGTGTCAAAATAAATTCAATTGAGTCGTGAATGAACCTACGCTGATGAAGAGGTAAAGTGCCATGTAGTGATAAGAAATAATTAATCGCATCTAATCCCCCTTTATGGGGAATAGACGTGTACAGTGTCTGAACATCTAATGTAACAAGTTTATATGTTGGTTTCCAATTAAATTCAGTGAAAATAGTGAGTAAAGAGGTGGTATCAAGTAAATGTGAAGGTAAAGTGGATACTAGTGGTTGTAAAAAGAAATCTACATAAGAAGAGAGATTAGCAGTGAGCGAATTAATTCCCGAAATAATAGGTCGCCCCGGTGGATTAATAAGTGATTTGTGAATCTTTGGCAAATGGTACATGATAGGGATGGTGGGAGCCGTACAATACAAATAATCAAACTCATGCTTTTTAAGAACATTAGACTCATAAGCAGAGTTTAGCAACTCTTTGAGATCATTCTGGAACTGTACTGAAGGATCTTTGGGAAGTTTACAGTAAGAGCTAGGGTCTGAAAGCAATCTGTTTGCCTCCAGACAATAATCTGTTCTATCTTGGAGTATGATGCCTCCACCCTTATCTGCTTCCCTTACAACTGTATTAGGATCTTGACGTAATACTTTTAATGAATGTCTTTCCTGACTAGTCAAATTCATGTTCCAATTCTTCTGAGTTGACTGTGATTGTTCTAATGCTTTAAAGTCTTTCTCTACCATTTTATTGAAAATATCAATATGTAGTCCCCTAGAGTAGTAAGGGTAGAAGGTAGACTTGGGCTTAAATAATGAATGCTGTGTCAGTATATTTTCCCCTTCATTGGTTATCCCCTCATCCATGAGGCACATTAAATCCACCAATTGATTTTGTTCGTTAGTGGATAATGTGTCGACAGTGGGGTTAATGATGACTGGAATTGAATCATGACCCCCATTATCAGATACAAAGTGTCTGCTTAACGTTAATTTGCGATAAAATTTTTGCAGGTCTATATAAAGATCGAAGTTATTGACCCTCCGCGTGGGGGCAAATGATAATCCTTTCCCCAAAACATTCATCAAAGTGTGATCTATTTGAAAATGGGATAGATTAAAAATACCCTTAGATTTTAATGTTAAGTCATCTGGACAGGTTTTGGTGGGGAGATTTGCTGATTTATCTCTTTTTCCACTCCCTCTGATTCCTCTCCTGAATCCTGTCTTTTTCTCACAGTATTTTTGGTGGTTCCTAACAGGGGTGGGTGGTTGGAATCCCAGGTTGATATTGATTTTCTCATTTTTTCCAACCTGTTTAAAAAATCCTGATTTTCAGTCTCTTCCTTTGTATCTTTCAGTACTTCAAATTTATTATATAAAGGAATATCTGGTGTTCCCGTTTCGTGTCCTCTATATGTATTTGGATGTTTATTGGGGGCATTAGTATGTTTCCTAACATGTGGTGTATGTGGCTTATTCTGCCTCCTATTTTGTTTATGATAATGGGGAATCCATTGTTGTTTTTTCTGGATATTCTGATCCCATCCTACGGGTTCTATATTATCATTCCGTTGGTATTTAGTTGGAAGTCTAGTGTGTTTTTCATGTGTAGGTCTAGCATGAAAATTGGGGTCTCTAGGAGTTCTAGGGATAATAATATTAACTTTGGGATTAGTATGCTTAGTTTGGGCTGCCCCCTTTGGAATATGAACATTAGGATCATTGGTGCCTTGTGTTAAGGGGTCCCCATTTGTCATAGCTTCCTTTCCTGTGTCCCAACATCTTTGGATATTGAGAGCATAATCTTTCTTATCCCTTAAAAACTTTTTGTTCTTATTAATTAAAATTTGGTTCTCTGATTTTCTCAATTTAATATTCATATCCTTAGTCAATTGCGGGAGTTTGTCCAAGCAGGGAACTTCAAGAATCTCATTTTTAACCTTAGTTATTCTGCTGTCTACTTCAATTATTTCTTTTTTCCTTTCCAGGATTAATAATCGCATTAATTCTAAGGAACAATGGTCCTGGATTCTTTCCCATTCTTTGACAAACTCTGGACTGTCTGTATTATAGGTTGAGGGTTTGAGAACTCTCAGTCCCCTAGGAATACGACCCACCCTAATATATTCCTCTAAGGTGGCCATTTCTAACCAAGACTTAGTTTCCTTCTCCAATAGTTTATACAGCTCATTCATAAGAGATGGCAAACTGGGAGTGATAACTTCTTCTATTGGTATGTCTGAAAACATCTTACTGAATAATTCTGGTTTGTTAAACCTGTTTTGAAGACAATCTAAAAAATGACTGGTGTTAGAATCAGCCATAATCCGTCCGTATAAGGAAGGTGAAAGAGGTGGGGAGGACTGAGGAAGGGGAGATGGAGAGGGTAGGGGGGAAGGAAAAAAGGAAAAGGAAGGGGGAAGGATGGGAGGGGGAAAAGGCGGGGGAAAAGGGAGGAAAGGAGGACGAAACATTAAAACAATACAACAATAATGCACAAGTTAAATACAAATCCCAATATCACAATAATATGTTAATAGGGCAATGAATCATAAGAGTCTAATAGTTGCTGCGTGACTGTGGGAGAAAAAAAGGACAAAACAGTGTGACACAACAAGTGGGTCACACAGATTACCAGTGTAGAAAATTGAGTCCAGTCCGCGCTCTTGCTCTTTAGGATAGTGGAATGGTGGTTCCTCTCTAATCTCTTGCAGCTCTTAGTGTTGAAGGTGTCTGCCCCCACCTCCAATATGGATCCCAGCAGGAAAACTCCAACCGCGATACCAAGTCCCAGAAAAAAAGAAAAAACACAAAAGCGCACCAAGATTGAGATTTGATATGTATTGACAACAAATAAAGATAATAATATGCACTTACATATATAAAAACTTTAATGGTCCAGATCACGATCGTCACTTCTATTGGTAGGGCAACATATGGGATGAAGAGGGGGGGTAATCTCAGTCCTCAAGAACAAGCCCCGCGCGCTGGGGCTGTATTCAGAGGCTGCGCTGCGTCTCTGCTTCACACGCTTGTCGGCGTGTTGATCTGCGTAGTGCGCATGCGCGGCAAATGAGGCCCCCTATAGTAGTCCCGGAAGTGCCCGCCCGTTTTCCGTTTCGATCGAAAATGGCAATAAAAATAGCAATAAAAACACTTGTGTGAAGACTGGCTGTATGTGATAAACAGACCAGCGACACCCTTCACAACGCGTTTCGAATACAAAAGTATTCTTCCTCAGGCAATATCAGGGGCACCTGTTTGGGGTCCTTTATATACCACATAGATGATTGGTTAATACCAATAAAAGAACATCCAATCCTCTGTTGGTTAAATAGAAAAGGGGGATGGTTCAACTTCACTTTTGTCTTTTATTATCTAATTATTACTCAAAGTGCCACCACTGCAATACAGCATCAATATCCTGTTCATTTTAACATTAAGGGGCAGGCTTGGTGAAGTTGAACCATCCCCCTTTTCTATTTAACCAATAGTGGATTGGATGTTCTTTTATTGGTATTAACCAATCATCTATGTGGTATATAAAGGACCCCAAACAGGTGCCCCTGATATCGCCTGAGGAAGAATACTTTTGTATTCGAAACGCGTCGCGAAGGGTGTCGCTGGTCTCTTTATCACATACAGCCAGTCTTCCCACAAGTGTTTTTATTGCTATTTTTATTGCCATTTTCGATCGAAACGGAAAACGGGCGGGCACTTCCGGGACTACTATAGGGGGCCTCATTTGCCGCGCATGCGCACTACGCAGATCAACACGCCGACAAGCGTGTGAAGCAGAGACGCAGCGCAGCCTCTGAATACAGCCCCAGCGCGCGGGGCTTGTTCCTGAGGACTGAGATTACCCCCCCTCTTCATCCCATATGTTGCCCTACCAATAGAAGTGACGATCGTGATCTGGACCATTAAAGTTTTTATATATGTAAGTGCATATTATTATCTTTATTTGTTGTCAATACATATCAAATCTCAATCTTGGTGCGCTTTTGTGTTTTTTCTTTTTTTCTGGGACTTGGTATCGCGGTTGGAGTTTTCCTGCTGGGATCCATATTGGAGGTGGGGGCAGACACCTTCAACACTAAGAGCTGCAAGAGATTAGAGAGGAACCACCATTCCACTATCCTAAAGAGCAAGAGCGCGGACTGGACTCAATTTTCTACACTGGTAATCTGTGTGACCCACTTGTTGTGTCACACTGTTTTGTCCTTTTTTTCTCCCACAGTCACGCAGCAACTATTAGACTCTTATGATTCATTGCCCTATTAACATATTATTGTGATATTGGGATTTGTATTTAACTTGTGCATTATTGTTGTATTGTTTTAATGTTTCGTCCTCCTTTCCTCCCTTTTCCCCCGCCTTTTCCCCCTCCCATCCTTCCCCCTTCCTTTTCCTTTTTTCCTTCCCCCCTACCCTCTCCATCTCCCCTTCCTCAGTCCTCCCCACCTCTTTCACCTTCCTTATACGGACGGATTATGGCTGATTCTAACACCAGTCATTTTTTAGATTGTCTTCAAAACAGGTTTAACAAACCAGAATTATTCAGTAAGATGTTTTCAGACATACCAATAGAAGAAGTTATCACTCCCAGTTTGCCATCTCTTATGAATGAGCTGTATAAACTATTGGAGAAGGAAACTAAGTCTGGTGATTTCAGACAAACACTTCCAGTCATACCACGATCCACACCAGCAGACGAACTTCATGCATGCCTTAAATCCTCTATTTTATGGCGACATGTCAAACATTTTCCATTAACAACCAATATGCGAGTCCAACTTCTCGGCCACTCAAATGAACAACTTTTTGCACACACACTTCTTCAAATAGGTGAAGGCACTTTACCTACTGACTTAACATCAGGTGAAATTGCTTTTCCCACACATTTTTGTCACATGATGACATCACTTGAAGATCTCATACATCACGTCTATCCAAATCTCTTACACAATTACACAAACCACCAGTGGCTCTGTGAAAGAGCCATCCTTGCTGCCAAAAATACTTCTGTCAATGACATCAATCATCAAATTCAAGACATTATTCCAAACACAATTACTCAATACAACTCAATCGATACCGTTGTGGATTGCGATGAAGCCGTTAACTATCCACCTGAATTCCTACACTCCCTCGAACCATCAAGGATGCCACCACATCATCTTCGCCTCAAAGTTGGAGCACCCATCATGCTACTTCGCAACCTACACACACCTAACCTTTGTAATGGAACCAGACTGTGCATAAAAACATTGATGCCCAACCTAATTGAAGCTACTATCTTAACTGGCAACGCCAAAGGCCAAGATGTCTTCATCCCCCGCATTCCACTCATTCCTACAGACATGCCTTTTACTTTCAAACGGCTACAGTTCCCCATCAAACTAGCTTTTGCTATCACCATTAACAAAGCACAAGGACAATCTATAAAGTGCACTGGTATCAACTTAGAATCACCATGTTTCTCCCACGGCCAGTTATATGTTGCGTGCTCTAGAGTTGGATCCCCCCAACAATTGTACATCTTTGCTCCAACTGGAACTACCAAAAATGTCGTTTACAAACAAGCATTACAATGAACATTGACTTTCCTCAATTTCCATGAACTCTACATATTGCCATAAGAAATTACAAAAAAATGAAAGACACTCAATACACTACTGTCATCTTTTATTACTACATTATTTTACAACACACACTTTAACATTACATCAAATACACTCCTCTCAACAATGGACATTCACATCTTTCAAGAAGCATTTCCAACAATAACATTTTCAAAAATAACTACCGTAACAACTAACATACACTTCAAACATTTGCCCTCATATACATGTGCTTTCTACTACTGTTGATTTACAAACACAATTCTAACTAATATTACATAACATTGGCATCGACATTACAACTTTCACATACAACATTTACACATACTTATTCACACTTCACATCCCGGGCAACGCCGGGTTTCTCAGCTAGTTATTTATAAATCGTGGAACAATAGATGACTATTTGTTGTAAAGGTTGGATAATAATGTTGAAAAGAAAGATGGAATAAAATGTAATACGATGTTGTTTAAAAATGGTTTGTTGTAAACACACCACAGTACAATGTATATTTTGGTGACATAACAGATGTAAAAATGTGAGGCGTGTGTCCTGCTAGGGGTGTGAGGAAGCAGGTGGCGCGTGGGTTGTGAGTGCTGTCTGTGAGTGGGGGTCCTGCTAGGGTGTGAGGTGGCGGGTGGCGCGTGGGTTGTGAGTGCTGTCTGTGAGTGGGGGTCCTGCTAGGGTGTGAGGCGGCGGGTGGTGCGTGGGTTGTGAGTGCTGTCTGTGAGTGGGGTCCTGCTAGGGTGTGAGGGCGGTGGGTCAGTGATGTCGGTGCGTAGGGGCGGGAGGCAGCAGGTGTGTGTGGCGGCAGGTATGTGTCGAGTGTGGCGGGGTGTCTGTTGAGTGCGTGCAGCGGCTGTGAGGCGGCGGGTGAAAGGCAGAGGCGGGCGGAGTAAGAGTGGGTGAAAGGCAGAGGGGCGTGGGCGCGGAAAGCAGAGGCGGGGAGGCAGGAAGGCGGGCAGGAAGGCGAAGGGTGGTGGGAAGGGGTGGAGGAGAGGGGGGGAAGGGGGGGTGGGAAGGGGGCTGGGGGGTTGGAGGGGAGGAGGGAGAGGGAAAGGGGGGGGGAGGAGGGGGAGGGGAAGAGGAGGAGGAGGGAAGAGGAGGAGGATGGGGGAAAGGGGAGCGGAGGGGGGGAGGAAAGGGGAGCGGAGGGGGGGAGGAAAGGGGAGCGGAGGGGGGGAGGAAAGGGGAGCGGAGGGGGGGAGGAAAGGGGAGCGGAGGGGTGGAGGAAAGGGGGAGCGGAGGGGTGGAGGAAAGGGGAGCGGAGGGGTGGAGGAAAGGGGAGCGGAGGGGTGGAGGAAAGGGGAGCGGAGGGGGGAGGAAAGGGGAGCGGAGGGGGGGGAGGAAAGGGGAGCGGAGGGGGGAGGAAAGGGAGCGGAGGGGGGAGGAAAGGGGAGGGGGGGAGGAAAGGGGAGCGGAGGGGGGGAGGAAAGGGGAGCGGAGGGGGGGAGGAAAGGGGAGCGGAGGGGGGAGGAAAGGGAGAGCGGAGGGGGGGAGGAAAGGGGAGCGGAGGGGGGGAGGAAAGGGGAGCGGAGGGGGGGAGGAAAGGGGAGCGGAGGGGGGGAGGAAAAGGGGAGCGGAGGGGGGGAGGAAAGGGGAGCGGAGGGGGGGGAGGAAAGGGGAGCGGAGGGGGGGAGGAAAGGGGAGCGGAGGGGGGGAGGAAAGGGGAGCGGAGGGGGGGGAGGAAAGGGGAGCGGAGGGGGGAGGAAAGGGGAGCGGAGGGAGAGGGACGGAGGGGGAGAAGGGGAGCGGAGGGGGGAGGAAAGGGGAGCGGAGGAGGGGAGGAAAGGGGAGCGGATGGGGGAAAGAAAGGGGGATCGGAGGTGGGGGGAAAGGGGAGCGGAGGTGGGGGGAAAGGGGAGCGGAGGTGGGGGGAAAGGGGAGCGGAGGGGGGGGGGAAAAGGGGAGCGGAGGGGGGGGAAAGGGGAGCGGAGGGGGGGGGAAAGGGGAGCGGAGGGGGGGGGGAAGGGGAGCGGAGGGGGGGGGGAAAGGGGAGAGGAGGGGGGGGAAAGGGGAGAGGAGGGGGGGGAAAGGGGAGAGGAGGGGGGGGAAAGGGGAGCGGAGGGGGAAAGGGGAGCGGAGGGGGGGGGGAGTGGAGGGGGGAAAGGGGAGCGGAGGGGGGGGGGGAAAGGGGGAGCGGAGGGGGGGGGGGAAAGGGGAGCGGAGGGGGGGGGGGAAAGGGGAGCGGAGGGGGGGAGGAAAGGGGAGCGGAGGGGGGGAGGAAAGGGGAGCGGAGGGGGGGAGGAAAGGGGAGCGGAGGGGGGGAGGAAAGGGGGAGCGGAGGGGGGGAGGAAAGGGGAGCGGAGGGAGGAGGAAAGGGGGAGCGGAGGGGGTGAGGAAAGGGGAGCGGAGGGGGGGAGGAAAGGGGAGCGGAGGGGGGGAGGAAAGGGGAGCGGAGGGGGGGAGGAAAGGGGAGCGGAGGTGGGGAGGAAAGGGGAGCGGAGGTGGGAGGAAAGGGGAGCGGAGGGGGGGAGGAAAGGGGAGCGGAGGGGGGGAGGAAAGGGGAGCGGAGGGGGGGAGGAAAGGGGAGCGGAGGGGGGGAGGAAAGGGGAGCGGAGGGGGGAGGAAAGGGGAGGGGAGGGGAGCGGATGGGGGAAAGAAGGGAGCGGAGGTGGGGGGAAAGGGGAGCGGAGGGGGGGGAAAGGGGAGCGGAGGGGGGGGGAAAGGGGAGCGGAGGGGGGGGGGAAAGGGGAGCGGAGGTGGGGGGAAAGGGGAGCGGAGGGGGGGGAAAGGGGAGCGGATGGGGGGGGGAAAGGGGAGCGGATGGGGGGGAGAAAGGGGAGCGGATGGGGGGGAGAAAGGGGAGCGGGAGGGGGGAGAAAGGGGAGCGGGAGGGGGGAGAAAGGGGAGCGGGGGGGGGAGAAAGGGGAGCGGGGGGGGAGAAAGGGGAGTGGGGGGGGAGAAAGGGGAGTGGGGGGGTGGAGAAAGGGGAGTGGGGGGGGGAGAAAGGGGAGTGGGGGGGGGAGAAAGGGGAGTGGGGGGGATCGACACACTGCTTGGACAGTTAAGGCAGGTGTCATTACGTCCCTCGTAACGCACACACAAAAAACGTCTGCTACAGCCGTGTATAACGCGGGGGAACTCTTCCCTAACTCCTCCTGTTGTCACCCTTCAAATCCCGGCACCAAACTTGGGCGCAATGACCTTGCAACAATTTGCTCGCTACATCACCCCCTTGGCCTAATAAACATGCTATTACTATTAGTTCACATTAGCCCAAGGAAGGGGGGTTACATTTGTTGGGGGATCTGATTGAAAAATACAAAGTTCCCTGTGACTCGCGCTCCCCCCCCCCCCATGTTTCCCGTGACTCGCGGCTCGCGCCCCTGTTCCCCATGACTCACCCCCCGTTCCCCGTGACTCGCCCTCCCCCCCCGTTCCCCGTGACTCGCGCTCCCCCCCCCCCCCCAGCGCCCGCTTGTCCCCCGATGTGCCGTCCGGCTGAGTGAGGCGTGCAGCCGGCGGCAGGAAGCGCCCTGTGTGGGCCTGTGGCGCGAGGCTGCGCGCCTGAAATGGGAGAGTTACTGGCGCCATAAGCTGAGGCGGGACACGCAGTGACTTACCTTAGGGGGTGGTAGCGCCAGGGAGGTAAGGGAGCGGCTGGGGTAGGAGGGCCGCGCTTCCCCTCCGTCTGGAGCTGGTGATGGGGGGGGACGGACAGAGTGGGGGGTGGTGTGTGTGTGTGTGTGTGTGTCCTGTCTGTATATGTGTGTGTGTGTCCTGTCTGTCTATCTGTGTCCTGTCTGTGTATCTCAGTGTGTGTGTCTCAGTGTGTGTGTATCTCAGTGTGTGTGTGTGTGTATCTGTGTGTGTCTCAGTGTGTGTTTATCTCAGTGTGTGTGTGTGTGTGTGTGTGTGTATCTGTGTGTGTCTCAGTGTGTGTGTATCTTTGTGTGTGTGTCTCCGTGTCCTGCCTGTGTGTGTATCCGTGTGTGTGTGTGTGTATCTCTGTGTGAGTGTATGTGTGTGTCCGGCCAATGAGAGGTGTGCGGGGGTTGGCCAAGGGAGCCAATGGGTTTGCCGCTAGGGACACAGGGAGGGACACAGGGAGACACGGCCACATAGAACACTTTCACAAATATATAGTAGATATATATATACTGAGCAGATCAACACGCCGACAAGCGTGTGAAGCAGAGACGCAGCGCAGCCTCTGAATACAGCCCCAGCGCGCGGGGCTTGTTCCTGAGGACAGAGATTTACCCCCCCTCTTCATCCCATATGTTGCCCTACCAATAGAAGTGACGATCGTGATCTGGACCATTAAAGTTTTTATATATGTAAGTGCATATTATTATCTTTATTTGTTGTCAATACATATCATATCTCAATCTTGGTGCGCTTTTGTGTTTTTTCTTTTTTTCTGGGATTTGGTATCGCGGTTGGAGTTTTCCTGCTGGGATCCATATTGGAGGTGGGGGCAGACACCTTCAACACTAAGAGCTGCAAGAGATTAGAGAGGAACCACCATTCCACTATCCTAAAGAGCAAGAGCGCGGACTGGACTCAATTTTATATATATATATACTAGCTGAGAGACCCGGCGTTGCCCGGGATGTAATGTTCCCGTTCCTCTCTCCCTCCTCCCCCCTCTCTCTGTTTGTCCCCCATTCACATCAATCCAGTCCCCCCACCCTCCCTCCTTTACAGCTTCATGTAGCGTGTGTGCGTCAGTCACTGTGTGTTTGCGCGCGCGTCAGTGAGTCTGAGGCAGAAACACAAACACACACAGACTGACTGACACACACACAGTCAGTGTGTGCGTGTGTGTGTGCCTCAGTCAGTGTGTGCGTGCATGTGTGCGTCAGTCAGGGTTTGTGTGCGCGTCAGTCAGTGTGTGCGTGCGGCAGTCAGTCAGTCAGTGTGTGTGCGCGTGCGGCAGTCAGTGTGGGGGTGTGTGTGCGCGTGCGGCATTCAGTGTGCGCGCGTCAGTCGGTGTGTGTGTGTCAGTCTGTGTGTGTGTGTCAGTCTGTGTGTGTGTGTCAGTCGGTGTGTGTCAGTAAGTGTGTGTGTCAGTCAGTGTGTGTGTGTGTGTGTGTGTGTGCGCGCGTCAGTTAGTGTGTGTGTGTGAGCCAGTGTGTGTGTGTGAGTCAGTGTCAGTGTGTCAGTCAGTGTGTGTGTGTCAGTCAGTGTGTGTGTGTGTGTGTCAGTTAGTGTGCGTGCGTCAGTCAGCGTGTGTGTGTGTCAGTAAGTTGTGTGTGTCAGTCAGTGTGTGGGAGGTGATGTGAGTGGAGCGCCGGGGAGGGGAGCACCAGGGAGGGGAGTCAGGGGAGGCGAGGCGTCAAAGGCAGGGGGGGGGGCGTCAAAGGCAGGGGGGGCGTCAAAGGGAGGGGGGGCATCAAAGGGAGAGGGGAGGGTGGCGTCAAAGGCAGGGGGGGGCGTCAAAGGCAGGGGGGGGCGTCAAAGGCAGGGGGGGGGGCGTCAAAGGGAGGGGGGGCATCAAAGGGAGAGGGGGAGGGTGGCGTCAAAGGCAGGGGGGGTGGCGTCAAAGGCAGGGGGGGTGGCGTCAAAGGCAGGGGGGGGCGCCTCAAAGGCATGGATTCCTCCAACTGCATTTCCTTACCTAGCAGCATTAAGTCCCTGCCGCCCTCCTCCTGCTCCTCGGGGATGTTGAGCCGTAGAGAGCGTGCTCTGGGAGGTGGGGGGTAGGTGGGGAGGGGGGGATGAGGGGGGGAGAAGTGGGGGGGAGGGGAAGTGGGGGAGCGACACACGCGACACGTACCTGTAGTTCCGGGCACCGCCATCTTCTCACTGGGCGCCGCGAGGGAGGAAGGGGGTCCTTCCGGGCGCCGCCATCTGTTCCAGTTGGAGCGGCGGCGGGGAGGGAGAGAGGTGAGTTGTAGCGGCAAGGGAGAGAGAGACCTGGCGTTGCCCGTGAGTAAAATTTCCCGCTCCCTTCTCTCTCCGTGTTCCCCAGAGGGGAGGGACGAACAGTGGACAGGAGGGGGGGGGAATGAACAGTGGACAGGAGGGTGTGGGGACGGACAGTGGACAGGAGGGGGGGGGACGGACAGTGGACAGGATGGGGGGACAGTGGACAGGAGGGACGGACAGTGGACAGGAGGGGGGGACGGACAGTAGACAGGAGGGGGGGACAGTGGACAGGAGGGGGGGGCAGTGGACAGGAGAGGGGGAGGGGGGAGGGAGGTGGACAGGAAGGGGGGGCAGTGGACAGGAGGGGGGGCAGTGGACAGGAGAGGGGGGGGGAGGTGGACAGGAGGGGGGGAAGGTGGACAGGAGGGGGGGAGGTGGACAGGAGGGGGGAGGTGGACAGGAGGGGGGGGCGGTGGACAGGAGAGGGGGGGAGGTGGACAGGAGGGGGGAGGTGGACAGGAGGGGGGAGGTGGACAGGAGGGGGGAGGCGGTGGACAGGAGAGGGGGGGAGGTGGATAGGAAGGGGGGCAGTGGACAGGAAGGGGGGGCAGTGGACAGGAGGGGGGGGGGAGTGGGGGCAGTGGACAGGAGGGGGGGGGGCAGTGGACAGGAGGGGGGGCAGTGGACAGGAGGGGGGGGCAGTGGACAGGAGGGGGGGCAGTGGACAGGAGGGGGGGGGATGAACAGTGGACAGGAGGGTGTGGGGACGGACAGTGGACAGGAGGGGGGGACGGACAGTGGACAGGATGGGGGGACAGTGGACAGGAGGGATGGACAGTGGACAGGAGGGGGGGACGGACAGTAGACAGGAGGGACGGACAGTGGACAGGAGGGACGGACAGTGGACAGGAGGGGGGGAAGTGGACAGGAGAGGGGGAGGGAGGTGGACAGGAGGGGGCAGTGGACAGGAAGGGGGGGCAGTGGACAGGAGGGGGGGCAGTGGACAGGAGAGGGGGGGGAGGTGGACAGGAGGGGGGGAGGTGGACAGGAGGGGGGGAAGGTGGACAGGAGGGGGGAGGTGGACAGGAGGGTGGGAGGTGGACAGGAGGGGGAGGTGGTGGACAGGAAGGGGGGGCAGTGGACTGGAGGGGGCAGTGGACAGGAGGGGGGGGCAGTGGACAGGAGGGGGGGCAGTGGACAGGAGGGGGGGGTCAGTGGACAGGAGGGGGGGCAGTGGACAGGAGGGGGGGGCAGTGGACAGGAGGGGGGGCAGTGGACAGGAGGGGGGGGCAGTGGACAGGAGGGGGGGCAGTGGACAGGAGGGGGGGGCAGTGGACAGGAGGGGGGGGCAGTGGACAGTGAGACACACACACACACACACACACACGTGTCTCAGTTATGCGCCCTTTCTCAGTTCCGTTTGGCGCCAGAGGTGGGGGAGCGACACCTATCTGTACTTCCGGGCGCCGCCATTATCTGACTCGGCGCCGCGAGGGAGGAACGGGGTCCGCCATCTTACGCGCCGCGTGGCAGCTGCCTGTTCCCCCGCCGGGGGGGGGGAGAGGTGATGCCGCTGGGGAGGGGGAGAGGTGATTTGGGGAGGGGGGAGAGGTGATGCCGCTGGGGAGGGGGAGAGGTGATTTGGAGCGGGAGGGGGAGAGGTGATTTGGAGCGGGGAGGGGGGAGAGGTGATTTGGAGCGGGGAGGGGGAGAGGTGATTTGGAGCGGGGAGGGGGGAGAGGTGATTTGGAGCGGGGAGGGGGGAGAGGTGATTTGGAGCGGGGAGGGGGGAGAGGTGATTTGGAGCGGGGAGGGGGAGAGTTGAGTTTGAGCGCTGCTGGGGAGGGGGAGAGGTGATGCCGCTGGGGAGGGGGAGAGGTGATTTGGAGCGGGGAGGGGGAGAGGTGATTTGGAGCGGGGAGGGGGGAGAGGTGATTTGGAGCGGGGAGGGGGAGAGGTGATTTGGAGCGGGGAGGGGGGAGAGGTGATTTGGAGCGGGGAGGGGGGAGAGGTGATTTGGAGCGGGGAGGGGGGAGAGGTGATTTGGAGCGGGGAGGGGGAGAGGTGATGCCGCTGGGGAGGGGGGAGGTGATGCCGCTGGGGAGGGGGAGAGGTGATGCCGTTGGGGAGGGGGAGAGGTGATTTGGAGCGGGGAGGGGGAGAGGTGATTTGGAGCGGGGAGGGGGGAGGTGATTTGGAGCGGGGAGGGGGAGAGGTCATGCCACTGGGGAGGGGGAGAGGTGATGCCGCTGGGGAGCGGGGAGGTGATTTGGAGCGGGGAGGGGAGAGGTGATGCCGCTGGGGAGGGGGAGAGGTGATGCCGCTGGGGAGGGGGAGAGGTGATGCCGCTGGGGAGGGGGAGAGGTGATTTGGAGCAGGGAGGGGGGAGAGGTGATTTGGAGCGGGGAGGTGTGTGTGTGTGTGTGGTTTTTTTTTGGACCTTTGGCCCGTCATTCCGCCTCAGGCCAATGAGAGGTGTGGGGGGCGGGCCAAGGGGGTGGTGTGAGTGTGTGAGGCCAATGAGAGGTGTGCGGGGGCGGCCGGGCCTAGGGACCAATGAGATTGCCCCTAGGGACACCGGACATCCAGGCAGGCAAACATACAGTGCTTTCACTAATATAGTATAAGATATATATATATAGATATCTATATCTATATATATACACACTATTAAGGTTATGGTGGGTAAAAAAGTGACAAAAACCCTCCACAGTAAAGCATAAAGCAACTGCAAATATTACTGTATGTTCATTTGCATGTCTTAGACAGGTCTGCAACCCTGTCTTTCCCCATTGTCACCCAGCATACAGCGCTTCCACTGCAGCAAGGGATTCTGGGAAATGACATGCAAATGAACACTCAGTGCCACCTTTTGTCTCAAGCTCGTATTACACAAGCCAATCCTCAAGCCAATGCACACTGTTTTAAACACAGCTTTTAGACAGAGGCCGGGATGAGATGCAAAGCCATTAAACCCACTCACAGACATGTTTCAACTTTTTTTTTTTTTTTTTTACTTTTTTATTCAACAACTTTTTTAAGTTTACAGACTTTTTTGGAAACCAAAAAAACACACCATAGTGACAACAGTCACCCAACATTAGAAAGACACCAAAACATAATATATTTACATTTTCTTCCTTCATCCTTCAGATATATACAAACACAAAGATAAACTTTTCAGAAGGGAAAAAAAAAACATAACTTTACGAAAAAACCCTATAACCAAAACATCATACAAAGATAAGAACCATATACTTCAAGATTCTTTCATTTAAAAACAAAAACCCTTTCTCTATTCTCAAGTGATGCGATCATATGTTTTAATTCTTTCTCCATACGTTCCAAACCTCTTACTTTCCTCTAACTGGAATCCAGACATCACACTTTTTTCATACCCGTCCCTTGCCTCTTTCACATCCCAATATCTCCGCCCAAATCCCCTCGCAAGTTGATTGTGCAAAACCTCTTCCTTTGTAAGCCCTACTTCATCCTTTCCCTGGGTGCTCCTCCCCTTACTATCTCCCGCAGAATTTGCCTCTTTTGCCTGTACAATCCCTTTTTTGCCTGCCTTTTCTTCACTTTCGTTCCCACTTACTCCACTTACACTTCTCTGTATTTTAGTTCCCTCCACGCTTATCTGACTTTTTTGTGAGGACGAGCTGTTGCTCTCGCTACTCTCTTTCTCCCTCACCTCTCCCCTAGCCTCTTTTATTTTAACCCACTGTACATGCTCCTTTTTTAATTCTTCATATTGCTCTTTTGTCAGATGTTTTCTTTGGTACATCATTTTTTCCAATCTTTCTATTATCTGTTCATCACTACTACCCCGATGCTGCTTCCGGAAAATACCCACCCAAAACAGAACATCTCCCACTGCGTTCTCAAATTGTTCCATTTTCTCTTTTAGGGTTACCTTCCCTGATACTTTTTTAACTTTACCCTCTACACCCTTCTCTCTAGGCTCCACTTTACTCTGGCAATCCTTATCATCCTTTGTTTCTATCCCTTGCGAAGACTCGTTTTTGCTTCCACTAACAACAAATCCTTTACACTTACTCTTTCCCTCTTTACCTTTTCCACTCGCACCACCAGGGCCTGCCTTCTCCTCAGTTTCTTGCGCTTCCCTATCTAACTTCTTATTTTCCTCTTTTCCTTTACTCACGGTCTGTTCCTCTTCCCTACTAACGTCAATACTGGACAAATCCAGCGCACAAAACTTTGACTTCGTCACCTTATCTTGCCGTAGCTCACTCTTCCCCTCCCCATCAACTGTACAAACATCATTGTCACTTTGTAAACTTTGTTTTTGTGCCCCTTTCTTGGGTCCGCTCGTGTCCATTATTTCCACTTCCACCTCCCCCTCTATTGGGCCACTTGCTAGCATTTCTTCTCTTCTTAAATCCTCCTCATACATTGCTGTTATAGCCGGATCAAGCCCTCCCTCTTGGGAACTCTGCATCTCACAAATTCCCAGACCCTCAACTGTCTCTTCCTCTTCTTCTAGCACACTGTCCCCTTTAGCTGTCTGGGCATATGTCCTTTTAGTGCACTGCCGTGCCAAGTGTCCTTCCTCTCCGCATAGATGGCATCTCTTAGGGACTCCACAGTTGGCTGCAGTATGTCCCTCTTCCCCGCAATTACGGCACACAATTCCCGTTTTCCTGCAACCCTCCTTTGTATGTCCATAAGTGTGGCAATGCCTGCAATATAGAGGCTGTCCCGAGTAAAACAAAAATCCTCTGTCTCCTCTGATATTGAACATGGCCGGTGGGTGTGTCACTCCTTCCGCACATGATGGATCCCGTCTCAACCGTACCCAGAAACGTCTCTTCCCGTTGAACATGCCATATGGGTTTTTAAGTTCTTCACCTCCTCTGAACATTTCACAATACCGTTTCAAAAAAGTCACAATCTCCTCTTTCCTTGCATACGGATTGTACATGTGAAGTACAAGTGGTCTCTCCTCCAGCATAAAACTTGGAATTACCTTGATGCCATTTAAGATCGGGTCACCAGACTTCTCCTTGCACTTTTCAAAAGTGCACCAAACATCCGCTTCTTGATGACAGGTCAGGTCATAAATCCCCTGTGCAGGGAAATCCTGAAGGCAGAAGATCCTCTCAGTGTCCAGACCGATCAATTGCTTCAGCACCTTCTCCACTATCCACAGCAGGTTCACTCGACTTCTCTCGGTCTCCTCGATCAGGAACCGAATGGAATTGCGCATTCCAGCTTGCGATGTCATCTCTGCTCTCCCAAGCTCAGGTGCGGCACCCCAAAAGCAGCAAGGGACTTTAGCCAGTAAAGGCGATGTCCCAGGGCAAAGGTGCCGGCCCCTCACTTCCGCATCCGCTCGCTCAGAACCGCTCACTCAGGATCACTCCTCTTAGCTCGAGATGGCGTGCCCCCCCAAAAGCAGCAGGAGTCTTTAGTCCCCGAAGGGACGATGACTCAAGGCCAAGGGGACACAGGCTCAGCTTTTTTTTTTTTTTTTTCTTTTTAAATGTTTTATTCACATAACATATATTTACAAACAGAAAATGAGAACTTTTCCAAAAGATACTAAATCACATAATTACATTTCTTCAAAAACACATACTGTAAATACATTACTTTCTGTACAAAAAAGGTCAGAATTTATCTTGTCATTCCACAGCTTTTCCTTCTAAACACACAACAACAAAACCACTTTTCCACACCTTCAACTAACACCACCTACATTCGCATATTCTCCCTGTATATACTATTCTCATTACATTTTCTTTCTCTTTTTCCTCTTCATTTCTTTACATAATGTTATACCTCTATTCCTTTTCTAAACCTCCTTTCTTTATTTTTGCTTTCTTTTTCTGTTTTTTTCTGCTTTTCCTGCTTTTTAACATACACCCATTCCATTATTTCCTCCCCATTTACAATCCCCACAAACGCCAAAACTTTTTCCACCTCTTCCCCTGAACAAAACTCTTCTCTCCTCCTCTCCTCTTCTTTTGCTTTACAGGATGCTGCTTCTACCTCTGCTACATGTCTAATTATCCAATCGTCCTCACAGTCTTCCTCCACTAACTTTTCCCTTTCCACAGAAAGACCCTTCTTACTTCCCCTCTCAATCTCTACCTCCTCCTCTACTCTTGGCTGACATTCTTCATTCTCTTTTTAATCACACAGAAAGTCACAAAATAACCTCTCCTCTGTTGTAAGCTGATATACTTCCTTCTCTTCAGACTCACACAATATTTCACTCACAAACTCCAAAACTTTTCCCGCCTCTCCTTCTTTTCCCTTTCCATCCTCACTGACATAACCTCTGAGCTGACCTTTCTCACTATTCTGCACCTGTACATTAGTCTTTTCCGGACTCTGTCTCATCATTTGTCTAGCACGATTACCCACAATTGATGACATCGTACTTGTCCTTTTTGTGCACCAAATCTCACTCTTCTTTAAACACTTTCTCGCCAAATGTCCAGACTCATAGCAAAAGTCACATTTCTTTTGTACTCTGCATTTTGCAGCCACATGACCCTCTTTACCACAGTTGTGACACACCATTCCCACCTCCCCACATCTCTCTTCCAAATGTCCATATTGTTGACAGTTCTTACATCTCTTGGGTTGGCCCCAATATTCCAAAAAGCCATTTTTCCCACCCACCTTGAAAACAGCAGGGGGGTGCATCACTCCCCCTGCACATGCTGGGTCCGGTCTTAGACGTACGTGAAATTCCCGCTTGCCATTAAATATCCCATAGCAATTCAAAAGTTCTTCACCATCTCTTACAGTTGCACAATAATGTCTCAAAAACAAGGCTATCTCCTCCTTCTTCACAAAAGGATCATACATGTGCACAATTATGCTTCTTTCCTCCAACAAAAAACTTGGGATAACACTGATCCCCTTCATCCTCTGGTCACTTGCGTTTTTCTTGCATCTCTCATATGCACTCAAGCAGTCCTCCTCCTTGCGGAAGGTCACATCAAAGATTCCCTCTTCCTGGAAGTCCTGCAGACAGTAGACTTGTGCAATCTTCATCTCCACCAGGTCAATCAAGATCTCCTCCACGATATACTGGAGTCTCACCTGGGCTCTCTCCGCCTCAACCACCAGGAATCTGATGGTCTGCTTTCGGTTCTCCATCGCCGCCGTCTTTGTCCTCGTCATCCTGAGCTTCGGTGCGACGCCCTAATAGCAGCAGGGGGGTTAAGTCTATTATGGCGATCCCCCCAGGCAAAGGCGTCGGCCCGTCACTCTCTCTCTCTCCTGCTCACGTGCTTGTCCGCTCCTGACCGCCCCGTGCTCAAGCTGTCATGCTCCGTCTGTCCAACCATCAAGGATCTGGTGCGGCACCCCAAAAGCAGCGAGGGGGTTTAGTCCATCAGGACGATCCCCCAAGGCCAAGGCGCCGGCCCTTCACCATCTCTCTCTCTCTCTCTCTCTCCTTGTCCGCTCTTGATCACCTCCCGCTGCCTGAGATGGCGTACCCCCCTAATAGCAGCATGAGTCTTAAGTCCCTTCCGGAACGATGACTCAAGGCCAAGGGGGCACAGTCTCAGCTACACCGCTGTTTCGACCTTGATGGGTCTCATCAGTGTGGGGTTGGTCTTAATGGCAAAGCAGGTTTGACACTAGACTAGGTAATCACCACTACTATTAAGGTTATGGTGGGTAAAAAAGTGACAAAAACCCTCCACAGTAAAGCATAAAGCAACTGTAAATATTACTGTATGTTCATTTGCATGTAAAGGTAATCCCAAATTTTATGCTGGAGGAGAGACCACTTGTACTTCACATGTACACTCCGTATGCAAGGAAAGAGGAGATTGTGTGTTTTTTGAAACGGTATTGTGAAATGATTAGAGGAGGTGAAGAACTAAAAAATCCGTATGGCATGTTCAACGGGAAGAGACGTTTCTGGGTACGGTTCAGACGGGATCCATCATGTGCGGGAGGAGTGACACACCCACCGGCCATGTTCAATATTAGAGGAGACAGAGGATTTTTGTTTTACTCGGGACAGCCTCTATATTGCAGGCATTGCCACACTTATGGACATACAAAGGAGGGTTGCACCAGAACGGGAACTGTGTGCCGTAATTGCGGGGAAGAGGGACATACTGCAGCCAACTGTGGAGTCCCTAAGAGATGCCATCTATGCGAAGAGGAAGGACACTTGGCACGGCAGTGCACTAAAAGGACATATGCCCAGGCAGCTAAAGGGGACAGTGTGCTAGAAGAAGAGGAAGAGACAGTTGAGGGTCTGGGAATTTGTGAGATGGAGAGTTCCCAAGAGGGAGGGCTTGATCCGGCTATAACAGCAATGTATGAGGAGGATTTAAGAAGAGAAGAAATGCTAGCAAGTGGCCCAATAGAGGGTTTGGCGGGTTCTATAAGTGATATCGTGGAGAAAAAAGAGGAAGATCTCTTCCTGGACTCCTTGGCCCAGAAACTGGAGGTGGGGGGAGGGGAGGAGATGGGAGCAGTGCATCAGAAAGATGCGGGGGAGGGGGAAATACGGTCATTGAGTGTGGTGGAACCTAGCTGGGCGGAAAGTATGGAGTTTCAAGATGCACAGAGGGGGAGGGAAGGTCCCCAAGATGTCTTGGAGGAGGAAATGGAAATAGGAGGGAAAAAAGCTGAAAAGCGTAAAAATCTGCAAGGGATAGAAACAAAAGAAGATAAGGATAGCCAGAGTAAAGGGGAGTCTAGAGAGGAAGGTGTAGAGGGTACAGTTGTAAAAGTATCAGGGAAAGTAACCCTAAAAGTGAAGATGGAACATTTTGAAGACGCAGTGGGAGATGTTCTATTTTGGGTTGGTATTTTTCGGAAGCAGCATGCGGGGAGTAGTGAGGAACAGATAATAGAAAGATTAGAAAAACTGATGTACCAAAGAAAACAGCTGACAAAAGAGCAGTATGAAGAATTAAAAAAGGAGCATGTACAGTGGGTTAAAATAAAAGAGGCTAGGGGAGAGGTGAGAGAGAAGGAGAGAAGTGAGGGCAATAGCTCGTCCTCACAAAGCCAGATAAGCGTGGAGGGAACTAAAATACAGAGAAGTGTAAGTGGAGTAAGTGGGAATGAAAGTGATGGAAAGGCAGGCCAACAGAGTGGGGGTGAAGGGGGAGAGATTAGGGAAAGTAAAGGGGGAAAAGGAGAAAAGGCAGGCCTTAGTGGAAGAACAAAAGTAAGTTATGAAAGCGAGAGAGAAAGGAAGGCGAGGGAGTGGCATGTAAAAGAGGTGATAAATAATATAAATAAAGAGGCAGGTGACGTAGGGTTAAATGTTTCAAAAACGGAATGGCTGAAAGTACAGTTCCCAAAAGCAGGGGTGTCTAAAGAGGAAGTAAGAAAATTAGAAATACAATGTAGTACGTATCATATCCGTGAGGCGTTAGAGAAATTGCTGGGACACGTGAAGTAATTAGATGCAATGTTAAATGTCCTGTGGAAAGTACGAAAAGTCGTGTGTAGAAATGGGAAGTAACCATATTTTTTTGTATTGAGTGTGTTTGGTAGTAGATGCACAGA
This sequence comes from Ascaphus truei, assembly GCF_040206685.1. Classification (NCBI taxonomy): domain Eukaryota; kingdom Metazoa; phylum Chordata; class Amphibia; order Anura; family Ascaphidae; genus Ascaphus; species Ascaphus truei. The sequence goes on along the minus strand of NW_027456992.1, from coordinate 77,108 downwards.
TGATGCCTTGGAATGTGTTGTTTTGTTTGGCTTTTTAGAATGGTTTTGTGCCTTTGGGTTGGTTTTTGTCTTGGCAATATAAGGATTGTATAGTGATGTTTTCGGTTTATTATTTTCTGTAAAATGATACTAAATGGTTGTTAATATGTGAACCGTAAAAAAAAAAAAAAAAATGTCTGTGAGTGGGTTTAATGGCTTTGCATCTCATCCCAGCCTCTGTCTAAAAGCTGTGTTTAAAACGGCATGCATTGGCTTGAGGATTGGCTTGTGTAATACGAGCTTGAGACAAAAGGTGGCACTGAGTGCTCATTTGCATGTCATTTCCCAGAATCCCTTGCTGCAGTGGAAGCGCTGTATGCTGGGTGACAATGGGGAAAGACAGGGTTGCAGACCTGTCTAAGACATGCAAATGAACATACAGTAAAATTTACAGTTGCTATATATATATACACACATATATGTACCCCTCAGTTTTATACAGTCATGGTGTTCATCATGTGTGGGACGCAGAGCCCAGAACCTAATGTCATGTTAGCATCAGAAAGTCACAGTAATAACTCAGCACTCACCCATGTAACACCTTCTCTGGTAGCTCTCTGTCTGTGTCTCTATCTACCTTTCTGTCTCCTGCATGACCAGGGAGGTTGCGAGGGACCCCCTCCCCCTCCCACTTGGAACCGGTACCCACATATAACAGACGAGTAATGACAGACTCAGTTTGGAGGTATAAAAGGCCGCGGCTTTGTTTATTAACAATCATAATACTGGAGTAAGCGCTAGTCCAAGCCAGAGTGGGGTCAGAGGGTCAGCCAGGCCTTGGCCTTCTGCCCCCGTACCCAGCCGACCCCTAAAGAGCCGGCCGTTGTCGCGAGTGGGTTCCCGGGTGTCACGTTAGCTTGACCCCGCCCAATCGCTCCTACCCCCGGGCGACGCCCGCCCCGAGCCCATCTGGCAAGGACAAGCACTTACCCCCGAACTGCCGCCGCGACAGTGGCAAAATGACCAACTGGAGCCTCCTGAAGGAACTTCAGTCCTTTGTTTCTCGGGTGGTCTTCGGACACTGCCCTGTAAAATATGATGGTACATGTTACAGCTTACAGGTAGTACAGACAGCTTATCACCAAGGGAATTGTAACTACTCCACAGAGTGGCCGGGGGCAAGCATCTGCCCCCGACTGTCTTGCTAATGGGGTGGGTGGGTGGGAACTTCGCAGCAGACCGGGAGCAGAATGGAAGATTCAGCTCCCGGCTGCCACTTTTGTACTGCCCTAGGCCTGTCCCCCCCCCCCCCCAGGGGGGGCCGCGACGGCGGCCCAGAGATCCCAGCGAGGTGAGGGGGGAGGGGGGCTTGCCCCCTTGTCATGGGCTTCCCTCGCCTAATTGGCTGGAGGGATTGCTTGACCAGGGAGGCTGCGAGGGACCCCCTCCCACTTGGAAACGGTACCCACATATAACAGACAAGTAATGACAGACTCAGTTTGGAGGTATAAAAGGCCGCGGCTTTGTTTATTAACAATCATAATACTGGAGTAAGCGCTAGTCCAAGCCAGAGTGGGGTCAGAGGGTCAGCCAGGCCTTGGCCTTCTGCCCCCGTACCCGGCCGACCCCTAAAGAGCCGGCCGTTGTCGCGAGTGGGTTCCCGGGTGTCACGTTAGCTTGACCCCGCCCAATCGCTCCTACCCCCGGGCGACGCCCACCCCGAGCCCATCTGGCAAGGACAAGCACTTACCCCCGAACTGCCGCCACTCACGGCTCTATTTAAACCTCCTTAAATTAGACCGTGCCGCCAACCCCGCAAGGACCCTCTCCAGCCCCTCCTGCAATTTGTTATTGAACAAGTCTGCCCCTATCTCGGATAAGTGTGTGCCGTCGGCCGGGAACAGGCCAGTTGACTTGTTGTCGAACTCGGGATGGGTGATCTGCCATCCCCCACACTGCGTCACAAACTTCCACACCATCTTGTTCAGTTTGACCCGCGCTCGGTCGATGGCGCCCGGTGCCCTTGCGCCCCTCCACACTCTCCTGCACAATATGTCCGACCAAACGATCTGTACTTCTGGCCAACGGGCGAGCATGAGGGCTAGGTCGTGTTTTATTGAATTAACCAGCTCGAAGTAGCGTCGAGCGGCCAGGTCGTGTCCCCCGACGTGGAGGAGCAAGATCTGCGGCGCCTTCCTATCCCTGCCCATCACCATTAGCCGCGGGAGCAACTGAGCCCACCGCAGCCCCCTACCTCCCCCCCATACCACATTTGCCTCCTCCGTTCGCAACCCGAGGTTAGCCCCGCATGGGCGTTTGACGGCCCACTTCTCTGCCCAGTGTATAAGCGAGTCTCCGATTATCCAAGTGGGTGCGGCGTCTGTGAAGGCATAAAGAGGATGAGGGGGTTTATCCAAGCACGCTAAATACCAGATAATGCGGGCCTGATATAGGACCGGTATCTGTTAGACTTCCATCGCCCTATCTTTTGTACAAAAAATGCAATGACCCGGCGCTTCAGGCTACAACAATACCCCAGTCCAATGATTAGTCCATATAGATATGGAAAGTTCTTTTCAATATTCCAGCTGATGGAGCGATGGTGATCCAATTGCTGGCTGCTGGTTCCGAACTCCTCCTAGTATGTAATGGACAAAAAGGAAAAGACCATTGCGCAGCCACAAGAATCCATAAATAACTCCACAACAGATTAAAGTAATGAACTTACAGACTTGCTGTGTTATTGTTCCTTTGAGACAATCTGTGCTTTTAACCTCTTCTCTTCCAGATATCACGAATCCCACGTGTTGTATGTCTATCCTCCAGGTTTTCTGTCTGTTCACAGCATTACCACTTGGTCATAGTTCCCATGTGTTCCCAGAAAGGAAATAACATGAAAGATGATGGTGCAGATTGATAAAAATTTATTACAATAAAAATAAAAAACAGCCAAGGGCTTACTCACATAAACCAGGCTGTGTAAAAACAGCTGACAACGTGCCGTCCGCAGCTTGATACAATCAGGTAGGCAGGCTTCTGGGAGGATAGTGCTATTGTTTGCAAACCCTGAAGTGGCGTCTAACTCTCAGTAGTTACTCTGCGAGATTTGCCCCCTCTATTTGCTATAGCTTCCTCTATCTCAGCTTGAGGTGGCCAGCACTGCAGAATGTGCTCTGCTCACCTCTCTGGGTAACTGCCGTCAGCCCGCGCTAAGCCTCGTGATGTCACACTCTGGCGTCTCTCCTGATCTCTATGCTCCTGCTTCTGAAGACCGTGTCAGTTCTAGCTCCTCCCTACTCCATACGCGTTTCGTGACGCAATGTGGTCACTTCATCAGTGGATGAGGGGGGGAGTTGCTACCTACTGATATATATACCCTGGAAGGTGATGAATACTAATTGCAAATTAATTGATTAAAAGCGAATAAACTGATTAAAATTGCACACATCTACTTACATGATAAAAGCCACTAGGGAATCATCCCTGGGATTAAGTGGCAATGCACCAAGCTCATAGACATAACATTTCTTACCATTCCACATAAAAATAATAATAATGAAAACAATTATTACATGATTGATCATTACATACAGCAGTGGGGGGTCACTTCAATCTATCAAAAAGGAGGCCAGATCGAAGTCTATATTTAAACCATGCGGTGACAAGGTTTTGAGGGTATAAATCCAGAAGGTCTCCCTTCTGGATAAATGGGTCAGCCTGTCACCTCCTCTCCAATTGGCCTTTGGGCATTCTATGCCCCTACATGTCAATCCCTCTGGGTTTTGGTTGTGTTTGCTTTTAAAGTGGTTTGACACACTATGAGTTTCCAACCCCCTTTTTATGTTGTACTAGCTGAGAGACCCGGCGTTGCCCGGGATGTAACTGCGTAATAGGTAGTATTATTTATAAATGGTGGAACAATAGGTGACTATTTGTTGGAAAGGTTGGATAATAATGTTGAAAAGAAAGATGGAAGAAAATGTAATACGATGTTGTATAAAAATGGTTTATTGTAAACACACCACAGTACAATGTATATTTTGGTGACATAAGTGATGTGAAAATGTGAGGCGTGTGTCGTGCTAGGGTGTGAGCGTGTGTGAGGCGGCGGGTGGGTGTTCAGTACGGGTGGCGCATGGGTAGTGAGTGCTGGCTGTGGGTCGGGGTCCTGCTAGGGTGTGAGGCGGCGGGTGTGTGGCGAGTGCGGGTGACAGCTGGTCAGTGATATTGTTGCGTAGGGGCAGGATGCGGCAGGTGTGTGTCGAGTGTGTGGGGTGGGTGAGAGGCGGCGGGTGTGTGTCGAGTGGCGGGTGTCTGTTGAGTGCGTGCGGCGGCTGTGTGGCACAGGGGTGTGAGCGGTGGGCGGGTGAAAGGCAGAAGTGCGGGTGGGCGAAAGGCAGAGGCAGGAGGGCGGACGAAAGGCATTGAAGGAGGGGAGGTGAGGTCGGAGGGGTGGTGGGGGGTGGTGAGGGGAGGTGAAGGGGGGCGGAGGTGAGGAGGATGGGTGGTGAGGGGGGGATGGTGAGGGGAGGTGAAAGGGGGGCGGAGGGGAGGTGAAGGGGGGGCGGAGGGGAGGTGAAGGGGGGGCGGAGCGGAGGTGAAGGGGGGGGCGGAGGGGAGGTGAAGGGGGGGCGGAGGGAGGTGAAGGGGTGGCGGAGGGGAGGCGGAGGGGGGGCGGAGGGGAGGTGAAGGAGGGGCGGAGGGGAGGTGAAGGGGGTAGGTGGGAAGGGTGGAGGTGGGGGGCTGGGGGGAGGGGGGAGGTGAAGGGGGGGTGAGGGTAGATGAAGGGGGGTGAGGGTAGATGAAGGGGGGGTGGAGGGTAGATGAAGGGGGGTGGTAAGGGGGGGGAGGTGGTAGGAAGGGGGGGAGGTGGTGGGAAGGTGGGAAGGGGGGGAGGTGGTGGGAAGGGGGGGAGGTGGTGGGAAGGGGGGGGAGGTGGTGGGAAGGGGGGGAGGTGGTGGGAAGGGGGGGGAGGTGGTGGGAAGGGGGGGAGGTGGAGGGAAGATGGGAAGGGGGGGGGGTGGGGAGGTGGGAAGTTGTAAGGGGGGAGTGAAGGGGGGTGGGGGTGGAGGTGGGGGTGAAGGGGGCGGTGAAGGTGGGGGTGGAGGGGAGGTGAAGGTAGGGGTGGAGGGGAGGTGAAGGTAGGGGTGGAGGGGAGGTGAAGCGGGGGTGGAGGGGAGGTGAAGCGGGGGTGGAGGGGAGGTGAAGCGGGGGTGGAGGGGAGGTGAAGGGGGGGGGGTGGAGGGGAGGTGAAGGGGGGGGGTGGAGGGGAGGTGAAGGGGGGGTGGAGGGGAGGTGAAGGGGTGGAGGGTAGGTGAAGGGGGGGTGAAGGGGGGGAGGTGAAGGGGGGGGGTGGAGGGGGGGGTGGAGGGGAGGTTAAGGGGGGGGTGGAGGGGAGGTTAAGGGGGGGGTGGAGGGGATTTTAAGGGGGGGGGGGTGGAGGGGAGGTTAAGGGGGGATGGAGGGGAGGTGGAGGGAGGGGAGGTGGAGGGGATGTGGAAGGGAGGGGAAGGTGGGTGAGGGGAGGTGAAGACCGCTCACTCACCCGTCCGGCCGTTCCCTCACCCGTCCGGCAGATCCCACGTGGATCTGAGGTGGGAGGCAGCGTGTTGTGGCCGCTCCCCCGCTGTGTCCCTGGCGCACGCTCGCTCACTCTGCTCCCCCGCTGACTGTAGCAGCGCCGGGGGGGGGGGGGGGGGGGTGGAGGGGAAGTGAGTGAGGGAAGATGAAGGGGGGTGAGGGGAGGTGAAGGCCGCTCACTCACCCGTCCGGCAGCTCCCTCACCCGTCCGGCAGCTCCCACGTGGAGGGGGGGGGGTGAAAGCGCGGGAAACAGGGAGAGGCGGAGGAAGAGGCGGAGCCTCCGGGACCGGTGGGGAAGAGAGCGGGAGATGTGCGGCTAACACTGTGAGCCCCGTTAATGTATGTAACACCGTGTGTGTGTGTGTGTGTGTGTGTGTGTGTGTATAGTGATGTGTGTGTGTGTATAGTGATGTGTGTGTGTATAGTGATGTGTGTGTGTGTGTATAGTGATGTGTGTGTGTATAGTGATGTGTGTGTGTGTGTATAGTGATGTGTGTGTGTGTGTGTATAGTGATGTGTGTGTGTGTGTGTGTGTGTATAGTGATGTGTGTGTGTGTGTATAGTGATGTGTGTGTGTGTGTGTGTGTGTGTATAGTGATGTGTGTGTGTGTGTATAGTGATGTGGGAGCAATCTCATTGGCCTGGCCCAAGGTCCAATGAGATTGCCGCTAGGAACACGGGGAGGGGCACAGGGAGACACATACAGACCCGGACACATAGGACACTTTCAGAAATATATAGTAGATACATGCTCTGCCAGTCTACGTTGGAGTTTCCACCCTGTTCTCCCCACGTACTGCAACCCGCATGGGCACTCTAATAAGTATACGCAGTACATACTCTTACAGTTTATAAAAGTGTTTACATTATAACTTTTACCTGTTACATTTGATTGAAATGTACTGCCTTTAACACTGAAAGAACAACCTATGCATTTGTTGCATGTAAAGAAACCTTTCAGGTTAGATAACCACATGGTGCTACTTATTTTAGGCCCACTGAGGGGACAACTAGGTGATAGTTTACTTTTCAAGTTGTCAGCACGTTTATAAACAATTTGTGGGTGTTCTGGCAGGAATGTATTCAATATTGGGTCTCTACGGAGGATCCCCCAATGCTTATTTATAATTTTCTTTATTTCTGGGGCCATACTATTGAATTTGGTGATAAAGGGGATAAATTCTTAGGGTTATCATTAACATTATTAGGGTTGATAAGACTAGACCTATCTATATCTTTAACTGCACAGATAGCTTTATTAACCCTTTCCCTGCTGTAGTCTCGCTCAAGAAATTTTTCTCTAAGGGAGTTCAATTGGTTTGTGCAAACATCCTTCTGTGAGCAGTTTCTTTTTATTCTTAGGGCTTGTCCCTGTGGGATATTTTGTATCCGTTTTGGATGGCGGTGGCTAGAAGCCAAAAGATACGTATTAGCATCCACCTCCTTATGGTATGTTTTTGTTTGTATCTGATTGTTTTCTACATACAGGGTTAAGTCTAAGAAATTGATACTTACACTACTGCAGGTAAATGTGAATTTTATATTAAAAGGATTATTATTCAAATATACTTTAAACAATTCTAGATCATCTATCGTCCCCCTCCAGACACACAGCACATCGTCGATAAATCTCTTCCAGAGCACCAGGTTTGCACCATATGGGTTGTTGTTCCATATGTAGCCACGCTCCCACATATCCATAAATAGGTTCGCGTAGCTAGGTGCAAACCGGGTGCCCATTGCGGTGCCGCATGTCTGGAGGAAGTAATCTCCATCATAATTAAAATAATTGTGGGTTAGTATATATTGTATCCCACTTAATATAAATGGTTTCAAATTATCTCCAACATTCATATCTCCCTCAAGTGTCTGCTGGACTGCCTTTAAACCATCCACGTGTTTGATGGAGGTGTATAAAGACACCACGTCACATGTTACCCATATTAATTGCTCATCCCATTCAACATCTTGAATTAGTTGTAGTACATGGGACGTATCTCTTAGATAAGAAGGAGTTTTCTGGACATATTTCTGTAACAGATGATCTAAGAATTTGCTCAGATTAGATGTAAGCGAACTTATGCCTGATATTATTGGGCGGCCGGGGGGTCTGGTTGGGTTCTTATGTAGTTTAGGGATGAAGTAGAATATTGGTACTTTAGGATTTTTAACTATTAGGTATTCTAATTCCTTTTTTGTTATTACTTCATCTTCAAATCCTCTTTCCATGATAGTAGTTAATTCCTTTTTGAATGTCTCTGTAGGGTTACTCAAAAGCCTATCATAGGTGGAATTGTCACCTAAAATTCTACTGGACTCCTCTCTATAGAAGCTGGTGTCCATAACAACCAGACCCCCCCCCCCCCCCCCTTGTCCGCTGTTTTTATAACAATGTCCTTATTCTCAGTTAAAGATTTTACAGCCTCCTTTTCTTCTTTGGTTAGGTTGTATTTTTTACCCTTAAAGTTACTCCCAGTTTTTTCAAGATCACTAATCACCATATCTGTAAAAGTATCAATATAATTCCCTTTTATGGCTCTGGGTTAAAATGTACTTTTATTTTTAAAGGGTGTTATGGGATTTTCTATTTTTTCTTTAGGGACTTGGTTTCCTGTGTTTAAAGTTCTACTAACAGGGTCCCTCAGGAAATATTTCTTTAGTGTAAGCTTCCTGATGAATTTATGGACATCTACATAGAGTTCAAAGGGGTTTGGGCCACGTACTGGGGCAAAATTTAGGCCTTTCTCTAAAACTGTAGTTTCAGCCTGGGTAAGTTGGTTCGAACTAATATTACTTTTATGTTCTACCAGTGTTTTCCTGGGTCTTGTCTTTTTCTTTCTCTTTCGTGTCCCTCCCCTCTTTCCTCTATATCGTCCGCTCTGGACCGCTTTCTTTCTAATATACCTTGTTTCATTGATGCAATTCCTTTTTCTCTCCACTGTTCTTTCACTGGTTCGTGGTCCCTGCGATACTCTAAAAAATGGGTAGGACCCCTATGGTTCTCTTTGGGTCTCTCATTCGATCTTAAAATGGGTGATCTTTCTCTGTAACCCCTATAGGTTTGGTCCCTATCATTTAATCTATGTAGGGGTGATCTTTCTCTATACTCCCTATGATCATAATCCCTTTCTTCCCCCTTACGCTCTAACCTCGACCACTCCTGTTTAGAGTTAGATTTTTTACTATTTTTAGTTCCCTGTAATTTATCTGTTCTAGTACTAGGTTCTACTCGTCCCGGGGTAGTGATATTGGATTTATTTATGGCCCCTTTCTTTGTAAGTAAAGTTTCGGGCTTGGGGGTAGATTCTGGATTCGGTTCTACCTTAGAGTCAATATTATCAGTAGTTGAAACACTTTTGTCTCTTTTCCAATTCCTCTCTTTTCCTTCATCATAGTCCTTATTATGTCTCAGAAATTTTTTCTGTTTAATTATTTTTACTTCTTTACCTAATTTAGCCATTTTTTGAATAATTTTGTCCTCCAGAATTATATATTCTGTCATGGCCATAAAAGGTTCTAATTGGTTTTTAATATTATTGACCTCCCCATCTATCTTATCTAGAATGGTGCTTCTATGTTTGATAAGTAGTTGCATTAACCCTACAGAGCATGTGTCTAATAAAAAGTTCCACTCAGTCATAAAGCTTTCATCATCCGTGTCTAAGGTGGGTGCTTTAACATTACGTAACCCCCTAGGGATCCTTTTGTGTTCTAAATACTTCCTCAACGTGGTAGGTAGCAACTCCCCCCTCATCCACTGATGAAGTGACCACATTGCGTCACGAAACGCGTATGGAGAGGGAGGAGCTAGAACTGACACGGTCTTCAGAAGCAGGAGCATAGAGATCAGGAGAGACGCCAGAGTGTGACATCACGAGGCGTAGCGCGGGCTGACGGCAGTTACCCAAAGAGGTGAGCAGAGCACATTCTGCAGTGCTGGCCACCTCAAGCTGAGATAGAGGAAGCTATAGCAAATAGAGGGGGCGAATCTCGCAGAGTAACTACTGAGAGTTAGACGCCACTTCAGGGTTTGCAAACAACAATAGCACTATCCTCCCAGAAGCCTGCCTACCTGATTGTATCAAGCTGCGGACGGCACGTTGTCAGCTGTTTTTACACAGCCTGGTTTATGTGAGTAAGCCCTTGGCTGTTTTTTATTTTTATTGTAATAAATTTTTATCAATCTGCACCATTATCTTTCATGTTATTTCCTTTCTGGGAACACATGGGAACTATGACCAAGTGGTAATGCTGCGAACAGACAGAAAACCTGGAGGATAGACATACAACACGTGGGATTCGTGATATCTGGAAGAGAAGAGGTTAAAAGCACAGATTGTCTCAAAGGAACAATAACACAGCAAGTCTGTAAGTTCATTACTTTAATCTGTTGTGGAGTTATTTATGGATTCTTGTGGCTGCGCAATGGTCTTTTCCTTTTTGTCCATTACATACTAGGAGGAGTTCGGAACCAGCAGCCAGCAATTGGATCACCATCGCTCCATCAGCTGGAATATTGAAAAGAACTTTCCATATCCATATGGACTAATCATTGGACTGGGGTATTGTTGTAGCCTGAAGCGCCGGGTCATTGCATTTTTTGTATAATTGTCTGTAATGAGTTTGTGAGGAATTTGTTTGGCAGAGACCCCGTGGCAGCTTTCACTTAGCAGTAAACTTATTATTCACATATTGTATTTACACTTTATATATTTTTTTGCGCTGAGTTATAGGGTATATCTTTTTTTAGCCCTATCTTTTGTATCGCAGCTACGGACAGCCCCGCGCGTGATGCCTCCGTTGCCGCCCCAATCCGGAACGAATGTGTCCCGTATTGTGCCTCTTCGAGGCCCTGGTGTCTTAGGCACATGCGGTAAACCCGCAGGTACTGGAATCTAGATAACGGTACCCCGTCTGCGTGAAGGAGCAGGGGACCCTGACCGTCTGGCCTGCATGCCAAGTATTCCCTGAGCGTGCTCACTGGGCAAAATTTGGTCCCTGGTAGCCCTAGCAAAGATATCCACGCTCCCCTTCCCCGCTGGTCTGTTTTTGACCTTTTCACGTGTAGTTTGACCCACCCTTCCCCTAAGACTATGTCCTCAAACTGCATCCCTCCCTCGCCCTTGCGCGACGCGCACACCAACTCCCCGGCTCGCAGTGCTGCGAAGAAAGCCAATGCAAACGTCAGCCGGAAAAGTTTCGCCTCGAACCCCGATAGGCACACTCTGTCTGTGGCCTGCATTAAACCTTCTAATATCGCTGGTGTCACTGGCCTTCTGCTGTCATTTGTCGCCGTCCCCTTTGTTAACCCCGCTAGGACCCTTTTGATGATAAATGCCTTCGTTGGGTCCCCCTTGCCCTCTAGCTGCAAAAAGAAGGAGACTCCTGTCACTTTTTTCCCTATGGATCCTCCCGCTAAAACCCTTGCCCTTAAGTTTAGGACAAATGATAGCAAGGTCCCGACTCCCAATACGTCGAGACCCAATTCCCCTGCCAGACTTTGATAATCGCGCCACGCTGCCGAATAGGCCCGCCACGTACCCGGAGCCAGCGATGATCGTACCAACGAGGTCACTGGGTCGTCGCCAGCACCCAAAGGTCTGCAGGGCATGGACTGCCGATTAGGTCCGCCTCGGGGGCCAGTCTCCGAAACAGCGCCATCTGTAACCGGGATAAGGCATCAGCAATGTTATTCACCACCCCCGGGACATGTCGAGCCTTGAACGCTATGTTCAATTGCAAGCATGCCAGTACGAAACAGCGCAGAAGGGACAGCACCGGCGGGGAGCGTGAGCCGAAATTGTTCACGGCTTCCACTACACCCATGTTGTCTGTCCAAAAAATTACTTGCTTATTTGCGAATAAGTGACCCCACAGGCGCACTGCGACGAGCAAGGGAAAAATAGTTCCAAGAACGCCAAGTTCTTAATGAGCGGCGCCCCCCGCCAGTGGGGAGGCCACCGCTCCCCGCACAATGCCCCACCGAAGTAGGCCCCAAAACCGACTGACCCTGAGGCGTCTGTAAACAACTGCAACTCTGTGTTGTTGGATGGGGGACCTCGCCACAAGGTTCTGCCGTTATAATCCTTTAAAAAACGCAGCCACACCGTCAAGTCCTTTCGGATTTCGGCGGTGATGCGGATGAAGTGGTTGGGTCGTCTCACCCCGACCGTTGCTGCGGAGAGGCGCCTGGCGAAAACCCTCCCATTGGTAAGCAAGCATAAGTCTATGTAGTACTGACCTTCGAGCATGCAGCCTAGCAAATGAAAGCACTCGGGGTGGACTGGCAAGTGTCTGAAGGCCGATTTGATGTCAGCTTTTGACATTAGAGCCCCTTCTCCCATCCTTTCCACCAGCGCTGCGGCTTGATCGAAGTTCGCGTAAGACACCGAACACAACTCCCTGTCAATGCCGTCGTTTACCGACGATCCCTCGGGGTAGGATAGGTGTTGTATCAACCTATACTCCCCAGCCTCTTTTTTTGGGGACCACTCCCAATGGGGAAATCCTGAGATTAGGCAAGGGAGGGGACTCGAAGGGGCCAGCCATCCTTCCCAATTGGACTTCCTTCCAGACCTTTTCCCTAGCTACGTCACCGTGTGTCCTGACCGATTTCAAGTTCCGACTAAACTCAGATCCCGCTTGATATTCAAACGGGATCCTAAACCCCTCCTTAAACCCAGCTAAGAGTAGCTGGGCTGCTTCCCTATTGGGATACCTTGCTAGCCACGGTGCCAAATTGGCGACGATTATTGGTGTCGCTGCCCTCGCGTCCAAACGTCCGCCCTGCGCCCCTCCCCCTGCGACCGCCCTTCTTGAAACACTTTGCCTGGGCCTGCCGACGCAGAAGGAGCAGATGTGTTGGAAACGGCAGTTGTCGTACGTGCAGTTGGACTGGTTAAACGGCCAACAGACGCCCGAGTTGGTGCGCAGCGACTGGCTAGTCCCTGGTACGTTATTCCGCCATGTCCCCCTACCTCCGGTGCCGCACCCTCGAAAGGAATCTGCCCCGCCCCCAGACACAAACTGCAAATAAAGGTTGACGTCCTTGACGTTCCATGGTATCACCACCTCTTGGGCCTTTATTGATTGCCTAAAGCACTGGTCATATGTCCACCAACCCGTTCCCCCGTACGTGTGGTGTGCTTCCTCGATCACGTCGTGATACGTAAAGAGCGAGGCGCACGCCTGGGGATCCTTCTCCCCAATTACTCCAGCCAGGATAACAAATGCCTTAGACCAATTGCGAAAGGTGTGTGGGAAAAGCCTCTTTTCCACATCCACCTTCTTCGCTTCCCCCGTCTTTGAGGACGCGGCCAACGCCTCCCTGTAGCCTGGAAGCAGAGATAATATATCTACGTACTCCCCGGCCCATATCTTGTCCTTCACCTCTTTCAGCAAGTGCAAGCCCACTGAGCTAGGTCTGGATGTATAAGAGACCTTATATGCCGCATCGGGCATCCTCTTATCCTTGGCTAGCTCCTCTGAGGCGGGTGCCGCCTGAGGGAGGGGGAGCGTGGAGGATGGTGATTCCACTTGCCCGGCCTGCCCACCGGCCCCTAGAGGTGTGTTGTTAACCGCCTGCGGGGGAACCGCGGCCACTGCCGCTGCTGGAACTACAGGTGTCGCTACCGCTGGCGCCGCCCCCAATGCTGGCGCTACGACTGTCGCTATAGCTGGAGCTATCGCCGCTGCTGATGCGATTAGCGTTGCTAGAACTGGCGCTGCGCTTATCGCTGGTGTCACTACTGCTGGTGACTCTGCCGGTGCATGAGCATCAACAGCTGCCTCTGGAACCAGCCTTCTTCCTTGCTTCGCGCGTCAGCCTGCAGTTGTATGATTTTGTCTACGAAGTACATTCTGATTGATGCGCTAAGTGTCGCGGGAGTGTCATTTCAATTTGCGTGATTTAACTATGTGTTCCGTCTACTGGGTTTTTCTGTGAGTATGGGAAGTATCGGGGGTCGACGGAGGCGGATCCGATCCGGATGAAAACTGAATTGCTACTGGCACGAGGTACCGAAACTGACTGAAAGAAACATGAATTGATATGTTATCATCGATACATGGGACCTCCTGCTAACCGAAGAAGGGGCGTTAGGCCTGCTATTTGCAACCGCCCCTTTACCCCCTTCCCGCATGCATATTTGCTATACCAGCATATTTTCCTGATCGTGCCCAGTCAGGGAGTGGGATTACCCGCACCATCCCTGGCCATGTGCTGAACAGGAAGTGGGATTACCCACACCAAACCAGAGGCATGCAGCCCTGTGCTGAACAGGGAGTGGGGGGTTACCCGTCCATAGCAGGGCCATGTGCTGAACAGGAAGTGGGGGGTTACCCATACAATAGCAGGGCCGTGTGTTAAACAGGAACTGGGATTACCCATACAATAGCAGGGCCGTGTGTTAAACAGGAACTGGGATTACCCATACAACCGCAGGGCCGTATATTAAACAGGAAATGGGATTACCCATACGATAGAGGGAGCCAAGTGCTGAACAGGAAGAGGGATTACCCATACGATAGAGGGAGCCAAGTGCTGAACAGGAAGAGGGATTACCCATGCCCTACCATGGCCTGCGCTGAACAGGAAGTGAAATTAACCCCTACACGCGTTATACCTCTGCCTGCAGCATAACGCACCGTATACCCCACGTCGTCCTGAATGTAGCATGTAACGCTGGACCAATACAGCACATGACCCCCAAAGGCAGTATATACACACACCATATGCTCCACGCAATGGCCCGAAGCCAAGCATGCAGCATATACGCCATATAATCCAAACCCGTCATGTAACCGCGCATGTGGTCTATAAACATTATATTCAGAACCCAGCACGTAACCATGATCGCAGTGTATGCCATATAATCCAAATACAGCACGCCACCACGACTGCGGTACCGTATACACCCCTGTAACCCAAATACCGCACATTATAACAGTGACTGTAGCATATATACCCGTTATAATCCAATACGGCGCGTAACCTTGAATGCAGTATATCCACTATACCCGCCATGTAACCCACTTAAAGCACATTATAACACTGAATGCAGCATATATACACCTTATACTCCACATGCCGCACGTAACCGTGAATGCAGTACAGTATATACTCTATAAACGACCTTATAACCCTGAATGCAGCATATATACACTTTATAATCCACATACAGCACTTACCTTGAATACGGTATATACACTACAGTATGTACGCCATGTAACCCAATTACAGCACATTACAACACTGAATGCAGCATAAATACATAGGGTGACCAGATTTCGAAAATGAAAAACCGGGACACCTTAAAAAATAATTTATTAAACAAATTACATCACGTGACACCCCCCGTTGCCATGACAACGAGACACTCTGATGCCCCTGCAGTGTTAGTGTGTATAGAGGTGGGGGCTTTGCTTGGGCCCTTCAACTCTTACAGCCAGGGCATTATTGGCCAGGAATGCCCAGTTCGGAGGGGATTACTACTTCAAAATGTATTTGATTCGTAACAACATCAAAAAACTCTAATACCAATAACTAACAACCACAGACAATGATAATCTAAACCATCAAATAAAATGTCTACGGCCCTTGTTCAAGCATGTTTGCGGTACTTACCAGATAAATCAGTGCCTGCAATCCACGACTGTATCCGCCTCTCCGAGCGTCTGAAAGCAATCCAGCGTTCCTGGTGTGTGGCTGAAGAGGTGAGGGACTCCCTCCTCTCAAACGGAAAAGAAGAGCAAAAAATAGAGTTGGAACATACCTATCATACAGGGATGAGAGAGAGAGACAGAGAATGAGAGAGAGACAGAGAATGAGAGAGAGACAGAGAATGAGAGAGACACAGAGAATGAGAGAGAGACACAGAGAGAGAGAGACAAAAGTAATGTACTGTATAACCATTATACCGTACCCCCTAGTATTCGTGTAATCATTGTCCCACACCCCCTATTACTCACGCTTTGGCAATACTGAAATGTTCTTTTGACATGCCAATCAAGCTGATTTGATTTGAGAGACACAGAGACACACACAGAGACACACAGAGAGACAGAGAGACAGAGACACACACAGAGACACACAGAGAGAGACAGAGATACAGAGACACACACAGAGACACACAGAGACACACAGAGACACAGAGACACAGAGAGAGACACACAGAGAGAGACAGAGACACACAGAGAGAGACAGAGACACAGAGAGAGAGAGAGAGACACGGGCCTATTTAGTAAGCGTCGATAAGGCTGCGTCTATAGTATTTCAGACGGAGGGAAGGCGCACACACTGCAATACACTTGCTGAAGTCTGAGCTTTTTTATGGCTTTGCAGGGTATGCTTCGGGCGCGATTTGGGGGCGTGGCAATGAATATTTGGAGGCGTGGCAATAACGTTCCGGCGCGGACGTCACTTCCCTACCTCACATCCCGATCCACCGGCATTTTTTCAGATGCAGCATCTGAAGCACTGTGCAGACAAGAAGAAAAATGCACACAATGCGCACCAGAGATTAAAATATAGTAAATTATTTATTAATTAAACAAGAAATAACCGTGGGGGATCCAACCCCACCTCAGTACATATGCGTCACAGATCCGGGTTCGGTTACAGAGTGACCTGACGTGTCACGACAGGTCACTCTGCGCGTATTCTGACAGGCTGAGACGGCGTTTGCAGGTAGGAATTTATATATACACTATATCTTCATCTCCTTCATAGTAATGACATTAAAAACACATTTATTCACAGAATTAAGTAGTCACTGTGTGGGATTAGTTTAAGATTTATTTATTAGATAATTTATCACTATGTAACACACTTTAAATCACAAATAAATAGGTATCACATTATTGCAATGTATTCAGTTGTAAGATATTAATGTTATTTGTAACACACAGTAGATTAGAAACATCACAATAATTAAGTATTAAATGTAATATTTATTGATCCCTGTAGCACTATTACAATTTGTTGGCATGGTAATCTATAACAGGGGAGCGCAAACTTCTGAAGCTGCGTCCCCCTGCCTGGCCTCCCCCGGTCTTGCGCCCCCTCTCCTACCTGCCAGCTGCGGCAAATGACGCTCCGGGGTCGAGTGACGTCACATGACCCCGCGGTGTCATTTGATGCCGCGTAGCCATGGAGACGTGTCTGAATCCCGGTCAGTGTTACTGTTGCAGAGGCCTCACGTGATCCCCGGCATTTCATTTAAATGCCTTGGGGAGGAGCGCGGGACCTATGCACCCGCCCGCGCGCCCCCAGACAAATCTCCCGCCCCCCAGTTCACGCACCGCTAACCTATAACATTATGTGTGTGTATATGTGTGTGTAAATATATATATACACATATACACACACATATATATATATGTATATATATATATATATATATTTATATATACATATATATATCTTCTGCTCTCCGAAGAAGACCGTTTTATATGTATGTGTGTGTAAATATATATATGTATGTGTGTGTGTATATATATATATATATATATATATATATAAACATACGTATGTGTGTATATATATATATATGTGTGTGTGTGTGTGTCATACAAGAATCTATTACTGTATTATCTAAAATCAGTAACACATGTGATCTATTATGCCATTACCAATTGGACTGTAGGACTATAAAACCATTACGAGTGAGTTGTAGCATTATCCCCTGATGAAATCGGCCGTGTGCTGAAGAAACGCGTAGGTACTTTCTTCTCGTTATTGCCACACTATCCGTCTTGACGCCGGAAGGGAAGTTGGTACGCGACCAAGACGAGACACCGGAATTACAGAGTGGAATCACAACTGCATACTACAGATTGCTGGAGGACCACACTGCGAGGGGCGCAGCCTATCGAGTTTCCCGGTCATCGTCCAAAGTCTGGAGCTGCGGATTGATCACCGGATTACCACGGAGCCCGAGCCTGTCTCACACAATGCTTTTACCAAACGGGCGTTTGTGAGTTTGTTATTTTTATCTTGTCCAGGAAATGAAATTGTTAAACCGAATTTACACATGGAGCGGGCGCTTTCTCTTCTTTTTGTTTTGTTTAGATATCTATCGAGGAGGTGGTTGTTTCTCTGAAGAGAGCTGCCCGGGCTCCAGAGGACGCCCGAATTGGATCCTTTAATGATTGAGTTATAACATAGCTATTAGAGCTAGGTTTCTGGACTTTTATTGTGTTTAGGCATAGTGTTTATTATTATTTTATTACAGCTACTTTTTAGTAATTGCACTGTTATTAATTCTGGCCACTATTTCTCACTGCCATTATAATCTCTCTCTAGCGACAACCAGATTGCTATATCAGCTATATTATTTATTGGTTATACCAGGGGAGCACAAACTTTTGCAGCTCGCCCCCCTGCCTTCCCTCTGTTGGTGCTCGCGCCCCCCCCCCCACCTTGATGCGGCGTTACGTGACCTGCAGCGGCATTTGACGAGGGTGACGTCACATGACTCCGCGGCGTAATTTAACACCGCGTTGCCATGGACACGAGTGACGCCGGCAGAGTCAAGGTAATGCCTCGAGGAAGTGCGCGGGGCCTCTGCAACCACGCGCCACCCCCCCCCCCGAAAAATCTCCCCCCCCCCCACTTGGCGCACCTCTGGGTTATACCATATATATATTTATATATATATATATATATATATATATATATATATATATACACACACACACACACACACACACACACACACACGTGTATGTGTGTATAAAACAGACTATATATATACATATAGTATGATATATATATATATATATACATACTATATGTATATATATATATATATATGTATATATATATATATATGTATATATATTAGAAAAAGAAAAGAGAAAAAAGAGAAAAAGCGCCCGATCCTTGTGTAAAATCAGATGAACAATTTAATAAATCATGGACATGACAAATGCACACTTACAATTTGTCTGATTAAAACAAGCATTTTATGGGACCTGCCCATGCACCAAACGAAGACTCCACAGTCACCTCCGCTCTGCAATCTCACGATTAGTTCGTATTCCAGTACTTGAGAACGCCGTTTTCTCCAGGGTGTATATCAACCATCCGTCAGGAGCTTCTCAGCAGCGTGCGTCCGCCATTACTCCCACGCATGTGGTACTGGATACCGGAAGGACTTTGCTTGTGTTTCCTTGGTCTCTCTCTGGTGCCGAAGGCAGGTCAGCCACCGTAGTTACAATGTAAACCGTCCCTACGCGTTTCTTCCGCCTTTGCGGATTTCATCAGGGGATGGACACCAAAGGGGCTATCTGGTGTTAAATAGTCCCTCATGTTAATAAACATTATATGACTCACAGGTGTGTTCAATTCAATCGGTGTCATTAAATCAAGTTGATATCTGGTGCAATATAATTGAGAAAATTGAGTCCAGTCCGCGCTCTTGCTCTTTAGGATAGTGGAATGGTGGTTCCTCTCTAATCTCTTGCAGCTCTTAGTGTTGAAGGTGTCTGCCCCCACCTCCAATATGGATCCCAGCAGGAAAACTCCAACCGCGATACCAAGTCCCAGAAAAAAAGAAAAAACACAAAAGCGCACCAAGATTGAGATTTGATATGTATTGACAACAAATAAAGATAATAATATGCACTTACATATATAAAAACTTTAATGGTCCAGATCACGATCGTCACTTCTATTGGTAGGGCAACATATGGGATGAAGAGGGGGGGTAATCTCAGTCCTCAGGAACAAGCCCCGCGCGCTGGGGCTGTATTCAGAGGCTGCGCTGCGTCTCTGCTTTACACGCTTGTCGGCGTGTTGATCTGCGTAGTGCGCATGCGCGGCAAATGAGGCCCCTATAGTAGTCCCGGAAGTGCCCGCCCGTTTTCCGTTTCGATCGAAAATGGCAATAAAAATAGCAATAAAAACACTTGTGTGAAGACTGGCTGTATGTGATAAACAGACCAGCGACACCCTTCGCGACGCGTTTCGAATACAAAAGTATTCTTCCTCAGGCAATATCAGGGGCACCTGTTTGGGGTCCTTTATATACCACATAGATGATTGGTTAATACCAATAAAAGAACATCCAATCCACTATTGGTTAAATAGAAAAGGGGGATGGTTCAACTTCACTTTTGTCTTTTATTATCTAATTATTACTCAAAGTGCCACCACTGCAATACAGCATCAATATCCTGTTCATTTTAACATTAAGGGGCAGGCTTGGTGAAGTTGAACCATCCCCCTTTTCTATTTAACCAATAGTGGATTGGATGTTCTTTTATTGGTATTAACCAATCATCTATGTGGTATATAAAGGACCCCAAACAGGTGCCCCTGATATCGCCTGAGGAAGAATACTTTTGTATTCGAAACGCGTCGCGAAGGGTGTCGCTGGTCTGTTTATCACATACAGCCAGTCTTCACACAAGTGTTTTTATTGCTATTTTTATTGCCATTTTCGATCGAAACGGAAAACGGGCGGGCACTTCCGGGACTACTATAGGGGGCCTCATTTGCCGCGCATGCGCACTACGCAGATCAACACGCCGACAAGCGTGTGAAGCAGAGACGCAGCGCAGCCTCTGAATACAGCACCAGCGCGCAGGGCTTGTTCCTGAGGACTGAGATTACCCCCCCTCTTCATCCCATATGTTGCCCTACCAATAGAAGTGACGATCGTGATCTGGACCATTAAAGTTTTTATATATGTAAGTGCATATTATTATCTTTATTTGTTGTCAATACATATCAAATCTCAATCTTGGTGCGCTTTTGTGTTTTTTCTTTTTTTCTGGGACTTGGTATCGCGGTTGGAGTTTTCCTGCTGGGATCCATATTGGAGGTGGGGGCAGACACCTTCAACACTAAGAGCTGCAAGAGATTAGAGAGGAACCACCATTCCACTATCCTAAAGAGCAAGAGCGCGGACTGGACTCAATTTTCTACACTGGTAATCTGTGTGACCCACTTGTTGTGTCACACTGTTTTGTCCTTTTTTTCTCCCACAGTCACGCAGCAACTATTAGACTCTTATGATTCATTGCCCTATTAACATATTATTGTGATATTGGGATTTGTATTTAACTTGTGCATTATTGTTGTATTGTTTTAATGTTTCGTCCTCCTTTCCTCCCTTTTCCCCCGCCTTTTCCCCCTCCCATCCTTCCCCCTTCCTTTTCCTTTTTTCCTTCCCCCCTACCCTCTCCATCTCCCCTTCCTCAGTCCTCCCCACCTCTTTCACCTTCCTTATACGGACGGATTATGGCTGATTCTAACACCAGTCATTTTTTAGATTGTCTTCAAAACAGGTTTAACAAACCAGAATTATTCAGTAAGATGTTTTCAGACATACCAATAGAAGAAGTTATCACTCCCAGTTTGCCATCTCTTATGAATGAGCTGTATAAACTATTGGAGAAGGAAACTAAGTCTTGGTTAGAAATGGCCACCTTAGAGGAATATATTAGGGTGGGTCGTATTCCTAGGGGACTGAGAGTTCTCAAACCCTCAACCTATAATACAGACAGTCCAGAGTTTGTCAAAGAATGGGAAAGAATCCAGGACCATTGTTCCTTAGAATTAATGCGATTATTAATCCTGGAAAGGAAAAAAGAAATAATTGAAGTAGACAGCAGAATAACTAAGGTTAAAAATGAGATTCTTGAAGTTCCCTGCTTGGACAAACTCCCGCAATTGACTAAGGATATGAATATTAAATTGAGAAAATCAGAGAACCAAATTTTAATTAATAAGAACAAAAAGTTTTTAAGGGATAAGAAAGATTATGCTCTCAATATCCAAAGATGTTGGGACACAGGAAAGGAAGCTATGACAAATGGGGACCCCTTAACACAAGGCACCAATGATCCTAATGTTCATATTCCAAAGGGGGCAGCCCAAACTAAGCATACTAATCCCAAAGTTAATATTATTATCCCTAGAACTCCTAGAGACCCCAATTTTCATGCTAGACCTACACATGAAAAACACACTAGACTTCCGTCTAAATACCAACGGAATGATAATATAGAACCCGTAGGATGGGATCAGAATATCCAGAAAAAACAACAATGGATTCCCCATTATCATAAACAAAATAGGAGGCAGAATAAGCCACATACACCACATGTTAGGAAACATACTAATGCCCCCAATAAACATCCAAACACATATAGAGGACACGAAACGGGAACACCAGATATTCCTTTATATAATAAATTTGAAGTACTGAAAGATACAAAGGAAGAGACTGAAAATCAGGATTTTTTAAACAGGTTGGAAAAAATGAGAAAATCAATATCAACCTGGGATTCCAACCACCCACCCCTGTTAGGAACCACCAAAAATACTGTGAGAAAAAGACAGGATTCAGGAGAGGAATCAGAGGGAGTGGTAAAAGAGATAAATCAGCAAATCTCCCCACCAAAACCTGTCCAGATGACTTAACATTAAAATCTAAGGGTATTTTTAATCTATCCCATTTTCAAATAGATCACACTTTGATGAATGTTTTGGGGAAAGGATTATCATTTGCCCCCACGCGGAGGGTCAATAACTTCGATCTTTATATAGACCTGCAAAAATTTAATCGCAAATTAACATTAAGCAGACACTTTGTATCTGATAATGGGGGTCATGATTCAATTCCAGTCATCATTAACCCCACTGTCGACACATTATCCACTAACGAACAAAATCAATTGGTGGATTTAATGTGCCTCATGGATGAGGGGATAACCAATGAAGGGGAAAATATACTGACACAGCATTCATTATTTAAGCCCAAGTCTACCTTCTACCCTTACTACTCTAGGGGACTACATATTGATATTTTCAATAAAATGGTAGAGAAAGACTTTAAAGCATTAGAACAATCACAGTCAACTCAGAAGAATTGGAACATGAATTTGACTAGTCAGGAAAGACATTCGTTAAAAGTATTACGTCAAGATCCTAATACAGTTGTAAGGGAAGCAGATAAGGGTGGAGGCATCATACTCCAAGATAGAACAGATTATTGTCTGGAGGCAAACAGATTGCTTTCAGACCCTAGCTCTTACTGTAAACTTCCCAAAGATCCTTCAGTACAGTTCCAGAATGATCTCAAAGAGTTGCTAAACTCTGCTTATGAGTCTAATGTTCTTAAAAAGCATGAGTTTGATTATTTGTATTGTACGGCTCCCACCATCCCTATCATGTACCATTTGCCAAAGATTCACAAATCACTTATTAATCCACCGGGGCGACCTATTATTTCGGGAATTAATTCGCTCACTGCTAATCTCTCTTCTTATGTAGATTTCTTTTTACAACCACTAGTATCCACTTTACCTTCACATTTACTTGATACCACCTCTTTACTCACTATTTTCACTGAATTTAATTGGAAACCAACATATAAACTTGTTACATTAGATGTTCAGACACTGTACACGTCTATTCCCCATAAAGGGGGATTAGATGCGATTAATTATTTCTTATCACTACATGGCACTTTACCTCTTCATCAGCGTAGGTTCATTCACGACTCAATTGAATTTATTTTGACACATAATTATTTTCTATTTGAGCACGAGTTTTATTTACAACTGTGTGGCACTGCTATGGGGACACGTTTTGCACCATCTTTTGCAAATTTATACATGGGATGGTGGGAATCGTTACATATATGGGGTGCTGATGTATCTCCGCCGCAGTTGGTCATGTGGCGGAGATACATCGATGATGTGATCGCCATCTGGGATGGCGATAGCACCTCATTTGATAACTTCGTGGATGGGTTGAATAAGAATGAATTCAACCTCACCTTCACAAGTGAGCTGAGTCCAAATACTATCACCTACTTGGATTTGGAGATATATGTTTCTGAAAACAAGCTACTCACTAAAACCCACTTTAAGAGCACTAATGTAAACTCTTTCTTGCACCCCACGAGTGGCCATGAAAAAAGATGTATTGATAATATCCCCTACAGCCAGTTCTTGCGGATGAGGCGAAATTGTACTGACTTAGAGACATTTAAATCTCAGTCACAAATACTTCAAGAACGATTTTTACAAAAGGGATATGATAGAACCACTGTTAAAAAAGCATTTAATAAGGCATTACGCTGTAATAGGGAAAAATTAATTTGCCCCAAAAGTAAGAACTTAGATCACCATATAAACGCCAATGACACTGGGAGTCAGGATACACCCATACATTTAGTGGAAGATACGATTGACAGTGAAGTCATCACATCTAACACTGTACCACAAATTGTGAGGCCAAAAATAAAGAAACACAGGGAAAAATACAGACCAGACAAGGATAATAAGACACCGTATTTCATTACCAAATTTAATAGGTCACATAATAAGATAAGACATATTCTTAATAAATATTGGTACATTTTACATTTGGACCCCATTTTGACAAAGTTTTTACCAGAAAGACCTCCTATTGTTTTTACTAAAAGTGATAATCTTAAAACCATGCTGGCCCCGAGCCTTCTAAAGGGTAGTGTCCCCAATAAGAAGAAGGACCTTAGAGATCTATTGGGGCTTAAAGGTAATCATAGATGCAATAGATGTAAAATTTGTCCAAGGATGCTGACACAAGATCACTTTAAGTCCAAAATGACAGATCACGAATATGAGATTAAAAACTATATTGACTGTCTGTCCACATATGTTATATATATTTTACAATGTGGGTGTGGACTACAATATGTAGGTCGCACAAAACGCCATCTGAAAATACGTGTGATGGAACATTTAAGAAATATTGTCAACATCCCTAAAACATTGACCTCTGGTAAACCATTAACCCATTTGCTGTCCCATTTTAAGGATGTCCATCAATGCAGCACCACAGGGGTCAAATACATGGGTATAGAACATATCACCACTACTACTAGAGGTGGCGATAAGGATTTATTTATCGCAAGGAGGGAGCAATTCTGGATATACACACTCCAAACTAAACATCCTGGGGGGTTAAATGATTATGTGGAGTTGACTCCCTTCTTGCGGTAACTAAATGACAGGTGATCTTTTCTTTGCAGTCTGGTTTTATCAAAATTTCAGAATTGAGATGCATTCTATTTTAGCCAATTTTATTCAACATGTTATTGATATTTTTGTTTGTTTTTATGTCTTTTTTTACCTTGCACATGTTTTTCCTTTTCCTCC
The DNA here is from genome assembly GCF_040206685.1 of Ascaphus truei. Taxonomy (NCBI): domain Eukaryota; kingdom Metazoa; phylum Chordata; class Amphibia; order Anura; family Ascaphidae; genus Ascaphus; species Ascaphus truei. The sequence continues at coordinate 52,389 of NW_027456992.1, read as the reverse complement.
TTCCTTTCCCTTTCCCCTTCCCCCCCCCCTTCTTCTCCACATCCATTTCTTTATATTATATGTTTTATGTTTAACTGTTGTATTTTTATGTGGTAGCACAATGTTTTATTAATACTACTTTTTTACATATATTTTCAAATGTATTTTATATGTGACACTTGTTAAAAGGGCCACCTGTAGGTATCTCTTTATGTATTTCCACTGGTGAGTGGCACTTTTGTCTTTTATTATCTAATTATTACTCAAAGTGCCACCACTGCAATACAGCATCAATATCCTGTTCATTTTAACATTAAGGGGCAGGCTTGGTGAAGTTGAACCATCCCCCTTTTCTATTTAACCAATAGTGGATTGGATGTTCTTTTATTGGTATTAACCAATCATCTATGTGGTATATAAAGGACCCCAAACAGGTGCCCCTGATATCGCCTGAGGAAGAATACTTTTGTATTCGAAACGCGTCGCGAAGGGTGTCGCTGGTCTGTTTATCACATACAGCCAGTCTTCACACAAGTGTTTTTATTGCTATTTTTATTGCCATTTTCGATCGAAACGGAAAACGGGCGGGCACTTCCGGGACTACTATAGGGGGCCTCATTTGCCGCGCATGCGCACTACGCAGATCAACACGCCGACAAGCGTGTGAAGCAGAGACGCAGCGCAGCCTCTGAATACAGCACCAGCGCGCGGGGCTTGTTCCTGAGGACTGAGATTACCCCCCCTCTTCATCCCATATGTTGCCCTACCAATAGAAGTGACGATCGTGATCTGGACCATTAAAGTTTTTATATATGTAAGTGCATATTATTATCTTTATTTGTTGTCAATACATATCAAATCTCAATCTTGGTGCGCTTTTGTGTTTTTTCTTTTTTTCTGGGACTTGGTATCGCGGTTGGAGTTTTCCTGCTGGGATCCATATTGGAGGTGGGGGCAGACACCTTCAACACTAAGAGCTGCAAGAGATTAGAGAGGAACCACCATTCCACTATCCTAAAGAGCAAGAGCGCGGACTGGACTCAATTTTCTACACTGGTAATCTGTGTGACCCACTTGTTGTGTCACACTGTTTTGTCCTTTTTTTCTCCCACAGTCACGCAGCAACTATTAGACTCTTATGATTCATTGCCCTATTAACATATTATTGTGATATTGGGATTTGTATTTAACTTGTGCATTATTGTTGTATTGTTTTAATGTTTCGTCCTCCTTTCCTCCCTTTTCCCCCGCCTTTTCCCCCTCCCATCCTTCCCCCTTCCTTTTCCTTTTTTCCTTCCCCCCTACCCTCTCCATCTCCCCTTCCTCAGTCCTCCCCACCTCTTTCACCTTCCTTATACGGACGGATTATGGCTGATTCTAACACCAGTCATTTTTTAGATTGTCTTCAAAACAGGTTTAACAAACCAGAATTATTCAGTAAGATGTTTTCAGACATACCAATAGAAGAAGTTATCACTCCCAGTTTGCCATCTCTTATGAATGAGCTGTATAAACTATTGGAGAAGGAAACTAAGTCTTGGTTAGAAATGGCCACCTTAGAGGAATATATTAGGGTGGGTCGTATTCCTAGGGGACTGAGAGTTCTCAAACCCTCAACCTATAATACAGACAGTCCAGAGTTTGTCAAAGAATGGGAAAGAATCCAGGACCATTGTTCCTTAGAATTAATGCGATTATTAATCCTGGAAAAGAAAAAAGAAATAATTGAAGTAGACAGCAGAATAACTAAGGTTAAAAATGAGATTCTTGAAGTTCCCTGCTTGGACAAACTCCCGCAATTGACTAAGGATATGAATATTAAATTGAGAAAATCAGAGAACCAAATTTTAATTAATAAGAACAAAAAGTTTTTAAGGGATAAGAAAGATTATGCTCTCAATATCCAAAGATGTTGGGACACAGGAAAGGAAGCTATGACAAATGGGGACCCCTTAACACAAGGCACCAATGATCCTAATGTTCATATTCCAAAGGGGGCAGCCCAAACTAAGCATACTAATCCCAAAGTTAATATTATTATCCCTAGAACTCCTAGAGACCCCAATTTTCATGCTAGACCTACACATGAAAAACACACTAGACTTCCAACTAAATACCAACGGAATGATAATATAGAACCCGTAGGAAGGGATCAGAATATCCAGAAAAAACAACAATGGATTCCCCATTATCATAAACAAAATAGGAGGCAGAATAAGCCACATACACCACATGTTAGGAAACATACTAATGCCCCCAATAAACATCCAAATACATATAGAGGACACGAAACGGGAACACCAGATATTCCTTTATATAATAAATTTGAAGTACTGAAAGATACAAAGGAAGAGACTGAAAATCAGGATTTTTTAAACAGGTTGGAAAAAATGAGAAAATCAATATCAACCTGGGATTCCAACCACCCACCCCTGTTAGGAACCACCAAAAATACTGTGAGAAAAAGACAGGATTCAGGAGAGGAATCAGAGGGAGTGGAAAAAGAGATAAATCAGCAAATCTCCCCACCAAAACCTGTCCAGATGACTTAACATTAAAATCTAAGGGTATTTTTAATCTATCCCATTTTCAAATAGATCACACTTTGATGAATGTTTTGGGGAAAGGATTATCATTTGCCCCCACGCGGAGGGTCAATAACTTCGATCTTTATATAGACCTGCAAAAATTTAATCGCAAATTAACGTTGAGCAGACACTTTGTATCTGATAATGGGGGTCATGATTCAATTCCAGTCATCATTAACCCCACTGTCGACACATTATCCACTAACGAACAAAATCAATTGGTGGATTTAATGTGCCTCATGGATGAGGGGATAACCAATGAAGGGGAAAATATACTGACACAGCATTCATTATTTAAGCCCAAGTCTACCTTCTACCCTTACTACTCTAGGGGACTACATATTGATATTTTCAATAAAATGGTAGAGAAAGACTTTAAAGCATTAGAACAATCACAGTCAACTCAGAAGAATTGGAACATGAATTTGACTAGTCAGGAAAGACATTCATTAAAAGTATTACGTCAAGATCCTAATACAGTTGTAAGGGAAGCAGATAAGGGTGGAGGCATCATACTCCAAGATAGAACAGATTATTGTCTGGAGGCAAACAGATTGCTTTCAGACCCTCGCTCTTACTGTAAACTTCCCAAAGATCCTTCAGTACAGTTCCAGAATGATCTCAAAGAGTTGCTAAACTCTGCTTATGAGTCTAATGTTCTTAAAAAGCATGAGTTTGATTATTTGTATTGTACGGCTCCCACCATCCCTATCATGTACCATTTGCCAAAGATTCAAAAATCACTTATTAATCCACCGGGGCGACCTATTATTTCGGGAATTAATTCGCTCACTGCTAATCTCTCTTCTTATGTAGATTTCTTTTTACAACCACTAGTATCCACTTTACCTTCACATTTACTTGATACCACCTCTTTACTCACTATTTTCACTGAATTTAATTGGAAACCAACATATAAACTTGTTACATTAGATGTTCAGACACTGTACACGTCTATTCCCCATAAAGGGGGATTAGATGCGATTAATTATTTCTTATCACTACATGGCACTTTACCTCTTCATCAGCGTAGGTTCATTCACGACTCAATTGAATTTATTTTGACACATAATTATTTTCTATTTGAGCACGAGTTTTATTTACAACTGTGTGGCACTGCTATGGGGACACGTTTTGCACCATCTTTTGCAAATTTATACATGGGATGGTGGGAATCGTTACATATATGGGGTGCTGATGTATCTCCGCCGCAGTTGGTCATGTGGCGGAGATACATCGATGATGTGATCGCCATCTGGGATGGCGATAGCACCTCATTTGATAACTTCGTGGATGGGTTGAATAAGAATGAATTCAACCTCACCTTCACAAGTGAGCTGAGTCCAAATACTATCACCTACTTGGATTTGGAGATATATGTTTCTGAAAACAAGCTACTCACTAAAACCCACTTTAAGAGCACTAATGTAAACTCTTTCTTGCACCCCACGAGTGGCCATGAAAAAAGATGTATTGATAATATCCCCTACAGCCAGTTCTTGCGGATGAGGTGAAATTGTACTGACTTAGAGACATTTAAATCTCAGTCACAAATACTTCAAGAACGATTTTTACAAAAGGGATATGATAGAACCACTGTTAAAAAAGCATTTAATAAGGCATTACGCTGTAATAGGGAAAAATTAATTTGCCCCAAAAGTAAGAACTTAGATCACCATATAAACGCCAATGACACTGGGAGTCAGGATACACCCATACATTTAGTGGAAGATACGATTGACAGTGAAGTCATCACATCTAACACTGTACCACAAATTGTGAGGCCAAAAATAAAGAAACACAGGGAAAAATACAGACCAGACAAGGATAATAAGACACCGTATTTCATTACCAAATTTAATAGGTCACATAATAAGATGAGACATATTCTTAATAAATATTGGTACATTTTACATTTGGACCCCATTTTGACAAAGTTTTTACCAGAAAGACCTCCTATTGTTTTTACTAAAAGTGATAATCTTAAAACCATGCTGGCCCCGAGCCTTCTAAAGGGTAGTGTCCCCAATAAGAAGAAGGACCTTAGAGATCTATTGGGGCTTAAAGGTAATCATAGATGCAATAGATGTAAAATTTGTCCAAGGATGCTGACACAAGATCACTTTAAGTCCAAAATGACAGATCACGAATATGAGATTAAAAACTATATTGACTGTCTGTCCACATATGTTATATATATTTTACAATGTGGGTGTGGACTACAATATGTAGGTCGCACAAAACGCCATCTGAAAATACGTGTGATGGAACATTTAAGAAATATTGTCAACATCCCTAAAACATTGACCTCTGGTAAACCATTAACCCATTTGCTGTCCCATTTTAAGGATGTCCATCAATGCAGCACCACAGGGGTCAAATACATGGGTATAGAACATATCACCACTACTACTAGAGGTGGCGATAAGGATTTATTTATCGCAAGGAGGGAGCAATTCTGGATATACACACTCCAAACTAAACATCCTGGGGGGTTAAATGATTATGTGGAGTTGACTCCCTTCTTGCGGTAACTAAATGACAGGTGATCTTTTCTTTGCAGTCTGGTTTTATCAAAATTTCAGAATTGAGATGCATTCTATTTTAGCCAATTTTATTCAACATGTTATTGATATTTTTGTTTGTTTTTATGTCTTTTTTTACCTTGCACATGTTTTTCCTTTTCCTCCTTCCTTTCCCTTTCCCCTTCCCCCCCCCCTTCTTCTCCACATCCATTTCTTTATATTATATGTTTTATGTTTAACTGTTGTATTTTTATGTGGTAGCACAATGTTTTATTAATACTACTTTTTTACATATATTTTCAAATGTATTTTATATGTGACACTTGTTAAAAGGGCCACCTGTAGGTATCTCTTTATGTATTTCCACTGGTGAGTGGCACTTTTGTCTTTTATTATCTAATTATTACTCAAAGTGCCACCACTGCAATACAGCATCAATATCCTGTTCATTTTAACATTAAGGGGCAGGCTTGGTGAAGTTGAACCATCCCCCTTTTCTATTTAACCAATAGTGGATTGGATGTTCTTTTATTGGTATTAACCAATCATCTATGTGGTATATAAAGGACCCCAAACAGGTGCCCCTGATATCGCCTGAGGAAGAATACTTTTGTATTCGAAACGCGTCGCGAAGGGTGTCGCTGGTCTGTTTATCACATACAGCCAGTCTTCACACAAGTGTTTTTATTGCTATTTTTATTGCCATTTTCGATCGAAACGGAAAACGGGCGGGCACTTCCGGGACTACTATAGGGGGCCTCATTTGCCGCGCATGCGCACTACGCAGATCAACACGCCGACAAGCGTGTGAAGCAGAGACGCAGCGCAGCCTCTGAATACAGCACCAGCGCGCGGGGCTTGTTCCTGAGGACTGAGATTACCCCCCCTCTTCATCCCATATGTTGCCCTACCAATAGAAGTGACGATCGTGATCTGGACCATTAAAGTTTTTATATATGTAAGTGCATATTATTATCTTTATTTGTTGTCAATACATATCAAATCTCAATCTTGGTGCGCTTTTGTGTTTTTTCTTTTTTTCTGGGACTTGGTATCGCGGTTGGAGTTTTCCTGCTGGGATCCATATTGGAGGTGGGGGCAGACACCTTCAACACTAAGAGCTGCAAGAGATTAGAGAGGAACCACCATTCCACTATCCTAAAGAGCAAGAGCGCGGACTGGACTCAATTTTCTACACTGGTAATCTGTGTGACCCACTTGTTGTGTCACACTGTTTTGTCCTTTTTTTCTCCCACAGTCACGCAGCAACTATTAGACTCTTATGATTCATTGCCCTATTAACATATTATTGTGATATTGGGATTTGTATTTAACTTGTGCATTATTGTTGTATTGTTTTAATGTTTCGTCCTCCTTTCCTCCCTTTTCCCCCGCCTTTTCCCCCTCCCATCCTTCCCCCTTCCTTTTCCTTTTTTCCTTCCCCCCTACCCTCTCCATCTCCCCTTCCTCAGTCCTCCCCACCTCTTTCACCTTCCTTATACGGACGGATTATGGCTGATTCTAACACCAGTCATTTTTTAGATTGTCTTCAAAACAGGTTTAACAAACCAGAATTATTCAGTAAGATGTTTTCAGACATACCAATAGAAGAAGTTATCACTCCCAGTTTGCCATCTCTTATGAATGAGCTGTATAAACTATTGGAGAAGGAAACTAAGTCTTGGTTAGAAATGGCCACCTTAGAGGAATATATTAGGGTGGGTCGTATTCCTAGGGGACTGAGAGTTCTCAAACCCTCAACCTATAATACAGACAGTCCAGAGTTTGTCAAAGAATGGGAAAGAATCCAGGACCATTGTTCCTTAGAATTAATGCGATTATTAATCCTGGAAAAGAAAAAAGAAATAATTGAAGTAGACAGCAGAATAACTAAGGTTAAAAATGAGATTCTTGAAGTTCCCTGCTTGGACAAACTCCCGCAATTGACTAAGGATATGAATATTAAATTGAGAAAATCAGAGAACCAAATTTTAATTAATAAGAACAAAAAGTTTTTAAGGGATAAGAAAGATTATGCTCTCAATATCCAAAGATGTTGGGACACAGGAAAGGAAGCTATGACAAATGGGGACCCCTTAACACAAGGCACCAATGATCCTAATGTTCATATTCCAAAGGGGGCAGCCCAAACTAAGCATACTAATCCCAAAGTTAATATTATTATCCCTAGAACTCCTAGAGACCCCAATTTTCATGCTAGACCTACACATGAAAAACACACTAGACTTCCAACTAAATACCAACGGAATGATAATATAGAACCCGTAGGAAGGGATCAGAATATCCAGAAAAAACAACAATGGATTCCCCATTATCATAAACAAAATAGGAGGCAGAATAAGCCACATACACCACATGTTAGGAAACATACTAATGCCCCCAATAAACATCCAAATACATATAGAGGACACGAAACGGGAACACCAGATATTCCTTTATATAATAAATTTGAAGTACTGAAAGATACAAAGGAAGAGACTGAAAATCAGGATTTTTTAAACAGGTTGGAAAAAATGAGAAAATCAATATCAACCTGGGATTCCAACCACCCACCCCTGTTAGGAACCACCAAAAATACTGTGAGAAAAAGACAGGATTCAGGAGAGGAATCAGAGGGAGTGGAAAAAGAGATAAATCAGCAAATCTCCCCACCAAAACCTGTCCAGATGACTTAACATTAAAATCTAAGGGTATTTTTAATCTATCCCATTTTCAAATAGATCACACTTTGATGAATGTTTTGGGGAAAGGATTATCATTTGCCCCCACGCGGAGGGTCAATAACTTCGATCTTTATATAGACCTGCAAAAATTTAATCGCAAATTAACGTTGAGCAGACACTTTGTATCTGATAATGGGGGTCATGATTCAATTCCAGTCATCATTAACCCCACTGTCGACACATTATCCACTAACGAACAAAATCAATTGGTGGATTTAATGTGCCTCATGGATGAGGGGATAACCAATGAAGGGGAAAATATACTGACACAGCATTCATTATTTAAGCCCAAGTCTACCTTCTACCCTTACTACTCTAGGGGACTACATATTGATATTTTCAATAAAATGGTAGAGAAAGACTTTAAAGCATTAGAACAATCACAGTCAACTCAGAAGAATTGGAACATGAATTTGACTAGTCAGGAAAGACATTCATTAAAAGTATTACGTCAAGATCCTAATACAGTTGTAAGGGAAGCAGATAAGGGTGGAGGCATCATACTCCAAGATAGAACAGATTATTGTCTGGAGGCAAACAGATTGCTTTCAGACCCTCGCTCTTACTGTAAACTTCCCAAAGATCCTTCAGTACAGTTCCAGAATGATCTCAAAGAGTTGCTAAACTCTGCTTATGAGTCTAATGTTCTTAAAAAGCATGAGTTTGATTATTTGTATTGTACGGCTCCCACCATCCCTATCATGTACCATTTGCCAAAGATTCAAAAATCACTTATTAATCCACCGGGGCGACCTATTATTTCGGGAATTAATTCGCTCACTGCTAATCTCTCTTCTTATGTAGATTTCTTTTTACAACCACTAGTATCCACTTTACCTTCACATTTACTTGATACCACCTCTTTACTCACTATTTTCACTGAATTTAATTGGAAACCAACATATAAACTTGTTACATTAGATGTTCAGACACTGTACACGTCTATTCCCCATAAAGGGGGATTAGATGCGATTAATTATTTCTTATCACTACATGGCACTTTACCTCTTCATCAGCGTAGGTTCATTCACGACTCAATTGAATTTATTTTGACACATAATTATTTTCTATTTGAGCACGAGTTTTATTTACAACTGTGTGGCACTGCTATGGGGACACGTTTTGCACCATCTTTTGCAAATTTATACATGGGATGGTGGGAATCGTTACATATATGGGGTGCTGATGTATCTCCGCCGCAGTTGGTCATGTGGCGGAGATACATCGATGATGTGATCGCCATCTGGGATGGCGATAGCACCTCATTTGATAACTTCGTGGATGGGTTGAATAAGAATGAATTCAACCTCACCTTCACAAGTGAGCTGAGTCCAAATACTATCACCTACTTGGATTTGGAGATATATGTTTCTGAAAACAAGCTACTCACTAAAACCCACTTTAAGAGCACTAATGTAAACTCTTTCTTGCACCCCACGAGTGGCCATGAAAAAAGATGTATTGATAATATCCCCTACAGCCAGTTCTTGCGGATGAGGTGAAATTGTACTGACTTAGAGACATTTAAATCTCAGTCACAAATACTTCAAGAACGATTTTTACAAAAGGGATATGATAGAACCACTGTTAAAAAAGCATTTAATAAGGCATTACGCTGTAATAGGGAAAAATTAATTTGCCCCAAAAGTAAGAACTTAGATCACCATATAAACGCCAATGACACTGGGAGTCAGGATACACCCATACATTTAGTGGAAGATACGATTGACAGTGAAGTCATCACATCTAACACTGTACCACAAATTGTGAGGCCAAAAATAAAGAAACACAGGGAAAAATACAGACCAGACAAGGATAATAAGACACCGTATTTCATTACCAAATTTAATAGGTCACATAATAAGATGAGACATATTCTTAATAAATATTGGTACATTTTACATTTGGACCCCATTTTGACAAAGTTTTTACCAGAAAGACCTCCTATTGTTTTTACTAAAAGTGATAATCTTAAAACCATGCTGGCCCCGAGCCTTCTAAAGGGTAGTGTCCCCAATAAGAAGAAGGACCTTAGAGATCTATTGGGGCTTAAAGGTAATCATAGATGCAATAGATGTAAAATTTGTCCAAGGATGCTGACACAAGATCACTTTAAGTCCAAAATGACAGATCACGAATATGAGATTAAAAACTATATTGACTGTCTGTCCACATATGTTATATATATTTTACAATGTGGGTGTGGACTACAATATGTAGGTCGCACAAAACGCCATCTGAAAATACGTGTGATGGAACATTTAAGAAATATTGTCAACATCCCTAAAACATTGACCTCTGGTAAACCATTAACCCATTTGCTGTCCCATTTTAAGGATGTCCATCAATGCAGCACCACAGGGGTCAAATACATGGGTATAGAACATATCACCACTACTACTAGAGGTGGCGATAAGGATTTATTTATCGCAAGGAGGGAGCAATTCTGGATATACACACTCCAAACTAAACATCCTGGGGGGTTAAATGATTATGTGGAGTTGACTCCCTTCTTGCGGTAACTAAATGACAGGTGATCTTTTCTTTGCAGTCTGGTTTTATCAAAATTTCAGAATTGAGATGCATTCTATTTTAGCCAATTTTATTCAACATGTTATTGATATTTTTGTTTGTTTTTATGTCTTTTTTTACCTTGCACATGTTTTTCCTTTTCCTCCTTCCTTTCCCTTTCCCCTTCCCCCCCCCCTTCTTCTCCACATCCATTTCTTTATATTATATGTTTTATGTTTAACTGTTGTATTTTTATGTGGTAGCACAATGTTTTATTAATACTACTTTTTTACATATATTTTCAAATGTATTTTATATGTGACACTTGTTAAAAGGGCCACCTGTAGGTATCTCTTTATGTATTTCCACTGGTGAGTGGCACTTTTGTCTTTTATTATCTAATTATTACTCAAAGTGCCACCACTGCAATACAGCATCAATATCCTGTTCATTTTAACATTAAGGGGCAGGCTTGGTGAAGTTGAACCATCCCCCTTTTCTATTTAACCAATAGCGGATTGGATGTTCTTTTATTGGTATTAACCAATCATCTATGTGGTATATAAAGGACCCCAAACAGGTGCCCCTGATATCGCCTGAGGAAGAATACTTTTGTATTCGAAACGCGTCGCGAAGGGTGTCGCTGGTCTGTTTATCACATACAGCCAGTCTTCACACAAGTGTTTTTATTGCTATTTTTATTGCCATTTTCGATCGAAACGGAAAACGGGCGGGCACTTCCGGGACTACTATAGGGGGCCTCATTTGCCGCGCATGCGCACTACGCAGATCAACACGCCGACAAGCGTGTGAAGCAGAGACGCAGCGCAGCCTCTGAATACAGCACCAGCGCGCGGGGCTTGTTCCTGAGGACTGAGATTACCCCCCCTCTTCATCCCATATGTTGCCCTACCAATAGAAGTGACGATCGTGATCTGGACCATTAAAGTTTTTATATATGTAAGTGCATATTATTATCTTTATTTGTTGTCAATACATATCAAATCTCAATCTTGGTGCGCTTTTGTGTTTTTTCTTTTTTTCTGGGACTTGGTATCGCGGTTGGAGTTTTCCTGCTGGGATCCATATTGGAGGTGGGGGCAGACACCTTCAACACTAAGAGCTGCAAGAGATTAGAGAGGAACCACCATTCCACTATCCTAAAGAGCAAGAGCGCGGACTGGACTCAATTTTCTACACTGGTAATCTGTGTGACCCACTTGTTGTGTCACACTGTTTTGTCCTTTTTTTCTCCCACAGTCACGCAGCAACTATTAGACTCTTATGATTCATTGCCCTATTAACATATTATTGTGATATTGGGATTTGTATTTAACTTGTGCATTATTGTTGTATTGTTTTAATGTTTCGTCCTCCTTTCCTCCCTTTTCCCCCTCCCATCCTTCCCCCTTCCTTTTCCTTTTTTCCTTCCCCCCTACCCTCTCCATCTCCCCTTCCTCAGTCCTCCCCACCTCTTTCACCTTCCTTATACGGACGGATTATGGCTGATTCTAACACCAGTCATTTTTTAGATTGTCTTCAAAACAGGTTTAACAAACCAGAATTATTCAGTAAGATGTTTTCAGACATACCAATAGAAGAAGTTATCACTCCCAGTTTGCCATCTCTTATGAATGAGCTGTATAAACTATTGGAGAAGGAAACTAAGTCTTGGTTAGAAATGGCCACCTTAGAGGAATATATTAGGGTGGGTCGTATTCCTAGGGGACTGAGAGTTCTCAAACCCTCAACCTATAATACAGACAGTCCAGAGTTTGTCAAAGAATGGGAAAGAATCCAGGACCATTGTTCCTTAGAATTAATGCGATTATTAATCCTGGAAAAGAAAAAAGAAATAATTGAAGTAGACAGCAGAATAACTAAGGTTAAAAATGAGATTCTTGAAGTTCCCTGCTTGGACAAACTCCCGCAATTGACTAAGGATATGAATATTAAATTGAGAAAATCAGAGAACCAAATTTTAATTAATAAGAACAAAAAGTTTTTAAGGGATAAGAAAGATTATGCTCTCAATATCCAAAGATGTTGGGACACAGGAAAGGAAGCTATGACAAATGGGGACCCCTTAACACAAGGCACCAATGATCCTAATGTTCATATTCCAAAGGGGGCAGCCCAAACTAAGCATACTAATCCCAAAGTTAATATTATTATCCCTAGAACTCCTAGAGACCCCAATTTTCATGCTAGACCTACACATGAAAAACACACTAGACTTCCAACTAAATACCAACGGAATGATAATATAGAACCCGTAGGAAGGGATCAGAATATCCAGAAAAAACAACAATGGATTCCCCATTATCATAAACAAAATAGGAGGCAGAATAAGCCACATACACCACATGTTAGGAAACATACTAATGCCCCCAATAAACATCCAAATACATATAGAGGACACGAAACGGGAACACCAGATATTCCTTTATATAATAAATTTGAAGTACTGAAAGATACAAAGGAAGAGACTGAAAATCAGGATTTTTTAAACAGGTTGGAAAAAATGAGAAAATCAATATCAACCTGGGATTCCAACCACCCACCCCTGTTAGGAACCACCAAAAATACTGTGAGAAAAAGACAGGATTCAGGAGAGGAATCAGAGGGAGTGGAAAAAGAGATAAATCAGCAAATCTCCCCACCAAAACCTGTCCAGATGACTTAACATTAAAATCTAAGGGTATTTTTAATCTATCCCATTTTCAAATAGATCACACTTTGATGAATGTTTTGGGGAAAGGATTATCATTTGCCCCCACGCGGAGGGTCAATAACTTCGATCTTTATATAGACCTGCAAAAATTTAATCGCAAATTAACGTTGAGCAGACACTTTGTATCTGATAATGGGGGTCATGATTCAATTCCAGTCATCATTAACCCCACTGTCGACACATTATCCACTAACGAACAAAATCAATTGGTGGATTTAATGTGCCTCATGGATGAGGGGATAACCAATGAAGGGGAAAATATACTGACACAGCATTCATTATTTAAGCCCAAGTCTACCTTCTACCCTTACTACTCTAGGGGACTACATATTGATATTTTCAATAAAATGGTAGAGAAAGACTTTAAAGCATTAGAACAATCACAGTCAACTCAGAAGAATTGGAACATGAATTTGACTAGTCAGGAAAGACATTCATTAAAAGTATTACGTCAAGATCCTAATACAGTTGTAAGGGAAGCAGATAAGGGTGGAGGCATCATACTCCAAGATAGAACAGATTATTGTCTGGAGGCAAACAGATTGCTTTCAGACCCTCGCTCTTACTGTAAACTTCCCAAAGATCCTTCAGTACAGTTCCAGAATGATCTCAAAGAGTTGCTAAACTCTGCTTATGAGTCTAATGTTCTTAAAAAGCATGAGTTTGATTATTTGTATTGTACGGCTCCCACCATCCCTATCATGTACCATTTGCCAAAGATTCAAAAATCACTTATTAATCCACCGGGGCGACCTATTATTTCGGGAATTAATTCGCTCACTGCTAATCTCTCTTCTTATGTAGATTTCTTTTTACAACCACTAGTATCCACTTTACCTTCACATTTACTTGATACCACCTCTTTACTCACTATTTTCACTGAATTTAATTGGAAACCAACATATAAACTTGTTACATTAGATGTTCAGACACTGTACACGTCTATTCCCCATAAAGGGGGATTAGATGCGATTAATTATTTCTTATCACTACATGGCACTTTACCTCTTCATCAGCGTAGGTTCATTCACGACTCAATTGAATTTATTTTGACACATAATTATTTTCTATTTGAGCACGAGTTTTATTTACAACTGTGTGGCACTGCTATGGGGACACGTTTTGCACCATCTTTTGCAAATTTATACATGGGATGGTGGGAATCGTTACATATATGGGGTGCTGATGTATCTCCGCCGCAGTTGGTCATGTGGCGGAGATACATCGATGATGTGATCGCCATCTGGGATGGCGATAGCACCTCATTTGATAACTTCGTGGATGGGTTGAATAAGAATGAATTCAACCTCACCTTCACAAGTGAGCTGAGTCCAAATACTATCACCTACTTGGATTTGGAGATATATGTTTCTGAAAACAAGCTACTCACTAAAACCCACTTTAAGAGCACTAATGTAAACTCTTTCTTGCACCCCACGAGTGGCCATGAAAAAAGATGTATTGATAATATCCCCTACAGCCAGTTCTTGCGGATGAGGTGAAATTGTACTGACTTAGAGACATTTAAATCTCAGTCACAAATACTTCAAGAACGATTTTTACAAAAGGGATATGATAGAACCACTGTTAAAAAAGCATTTAATAAGGCATTACGCTGTAATAGGGAAAAATTAATTTGCCCCAAAAGTAAGAACTTAGATCACCATATAAACGCCAATGACACTGGGAGTCAGGATACACCCATACATTTAGTGGAAGATACGATTGACAGTGAAGTCATCACATCTAACACTGTACCACAAATTGTGAGGCCAAAAATAAAGAAACACAGGGAAAAATACAGACCAGACAAGGATAATAAGACACCGTATTTCATTACCAAATTTAATAGGTCACATAATAAGATGAGACATATTCTTAATAAATATTGGTACATTTTACATTTGGACCCCATTTTGACAAAGTTTTTACCAGAAAGACCTCCTATTGTTTTTACTAAAAGTGATAATCTTAAAACCATGCTGGCCCCGAGCCTTCTAAAGGGTAGTGTCCCCAATAAGAAGAAGGACCTTAGAGATCTATTGGGGCTTAAAGGTAATCATAGATGCAATAGATGTAAAATTTGTCCAAGGATGCTGACACAAGATCACTTTAAGTCCAAAATGACAGATCACGAATATGAGATTAAAAACTATATTGACTGTCTGTCCACATATGTTATATATATTTTACAATGTGGGTGTGGACTACAATATGTAGGTCGCACAAAACGCCATCTGAAAATACGTGTGATGGAACATTTAAGAAATATTGTCAACATCCCTAAAACATTGACCTCTGGTAAACCATTAACCCATTTGCTGTCCCATTTTAAGGATGTCCGTCAATGCAGCACCACAGGGGTCAAATACATGGGTATAGAACATATCACCACTACTACTAGAGGTGGCGATAAGGATTTATTTATCGCAAGGAGGGAGCAATTCTGGATATACACACTCCAAACTAAACATCCTGGGGGGTTAAATGATTATGTGGAGTTGACTCCCTTCTTGCGGTAACTAAATGACAGGTGATCTTTTCTTTGCAGTCTGGTTTTATCAAAATTTCAGAATTGAGATGCATTCTATTTTAGCCAATTTTATTCAACATGTTATTGATATTTTTGTTTGTTTTTATGTCTTTTTTTACCTTGCACATGTTTTTCCTTTTCCTCCTTCCTTTCCCTTTCCCCTTCCCCCCCCCCTTCTTCTCCACATCCATTTCTTTATATTATATGTTTTATGTTTAACTGTTGTATTTTTATGTGGTAGCACAATGTTTTATTAATACTACTTTTTTACATATATTTTCAAATGTATTTTATATGTGACACTTGTTAAAAGGGCCACCTGTAGGTATCTCTTTATGTATTTCCACTGGTGAGTGGCACTTTTGTCTTTTATTATCTAATTATTACTCAAAGTGCCACCACTGCAATACAGCATCAATATCCTGTTCATTTTAACATTAAGGGGCAGGCTTGGTGAAGTTGAACCATCCCCCTTTTCTATTTAACCAATAGTGGATTGGATGTTCTTTTATTGGTATTAACCAATCATCTATGTGGTATATAAAGGACCCCAAACAGGTGCCCCTGATATCGCCTGAGGAAGAATACTTTTGTATTCGAAACGCGTCGCGAAGGGTGTCGCTGGTCTGTTTATCACATACAGCCAGTCTTCACACAAGTGTTTTTATTGCTATTTTTATTGCCATTTTCGATCGAAACGGAAAACGGGCGGGCACTTCCGGGACTACTATAGGGGGCCTCATTTGCCGCGCATGCGCACTACGCAGATCAACACGCCGACAAGCGTGTGAAGCAGAGACGCAGCGCAGCCTCTGAATACAGCACCAGCGCGCAGGGCTTGTTCCTGAGGACTGAGATTACCCCCCCTCTTCATCCCATATGTTGCCCTACCAATAGAAGTGACGATCGTGATCTGGACCATTAAAGTTTTTATATATGTAAGTGCATATTATTATCTTTATTTGTTGTCAATACATATCAAATCTCAATCTTGGTGCGCTTTTGTGTTTTTTCTTTTTTTCTGGGACTTGGTATCGCGGTTGGAGTTTTCCTGCTGGGATCCATATTGGAGGTGGGGGCAGACACCTTCAACACTAAGAGCTGCAAGAGATTAGAGAGGAACCACCATTCCACTATCCTAAAGAGCAAGAGCGCGGACTGGACTCAATTTTCTACACTGGTAATCTGTGTGACCCACTTGTTGTGTCACACTGTTTTGTCCTTTTTTTCTCCCACAGTCACGCAGCAACTATTAGACTCTTATGATTCATTGCCCTATTAACATATTATTGTGATATTGGGATTTGTATTTAACTTGTGCATTATTGTTGTATTGTTTTAATGTTTCGTCCTCCTTTCCTCCCTTTTCCCCCTCCCATCCTTCCCCCTTCCTTTTCCTTTTTTCCTTCCCCCCTACCCTCTCCATCTCCCCTTCCTCAGTCCTCCCCACCTCTTTCACCTTCCTTATACGGACGGATTATGGCTGATTCTAACACCAGTCATTTTTTAGATTGTCTTCAAAACAGGTTTAACAAACCAGAATTATTCAGTAAGATGTTTTCAGACATACCAATAGAAGAAGTTATCACTCCCAGTTTGCCATCTCTTATGAATGAGCTGTATAAACTATTGGAGAAGGAAACTAAGTCTTGGTTAGAAATGGCCACCTTAGAGGAATATATTAGGGTGGGTCGTATTCCTAGGGGACTGAGAGTTCTCAAACCCTCAACCTATAATACAGACAGTCCAGAGTTTGTCAAAGAATGGGAAAGAATCCAGGACCATTGTTCCTTAGAATTAATGCGATTATTAATCCTGGAAAGGAAAAAAGAAATAATTGAAGTAGACAGCAGAATAACTAAGGTTAAAAATGAGATTCTTGAAGTTCCCTGCTTGGACAAACTCCCGCAATTGACTAAGGATATGAATATTAAATTGAGAAAATCAGAGAACCAAATTTTAATTAATAAGAACAAAAAGTTTTTAAGGGATAAGAAAGATTATGCTCTCAATATCCAAAGATGTTGGGACACAGGAAAGGAAGCTATGACAAATGGGGACCCCTTAACACAAGGCACCAATGATCCTAATGTTCATATTCCAAAGGGGGCAGCCCAAACTAAGCATACTAATCCCAAAGTTAATATTATTATCCCTAGAACTCCTAGAGACCCCAATTTTCATGCTAGACCTACACATGAAAAACACACTAGACTTCCGTCTAAATACCAACGGAATGATAATATAGAACCCGTAGGATGGGATCAGAATATCCAGAAAAAACAACAATGGATTCCCCATTATCATAAACAAAATAGGAGGCAGAATAAGCCACATACACCACATGTTAGGAAACATACTAATGCCCCCAATAAACATCCAAATACATATAGAGGACACGAAACGGGAACACCAGATATTCCTTTATATAATAAATTTGAAGTACTGAAAGATACAAAGGAAGAGACTGAAAATCAGGATTTTTTAAACAGGTTGGAAAAAATGAGAAAATCAATATCAACCTGGGATTCCAACCACCCACCCCTGTTAGGAACCACCAAAAATACTGTGAGAAAAAGACAGGATTCAGGAGAGGAATCAGAGGGAGTGGAAAAAGAGATAAATCAGCAAATCTCCCCACCAAAACCTGTCCAGATGACTTAACATTAAAATCTAAGGGTATTTTTAATCTATCCCATTTTCAAATAGATCACACTTTGATGAATGTTTTGGGGAAAGGATTATCATTTGCCCCCACGCGGAGGGTCAATAACTTCGATCTTTATATAGACCTGCAAAAATTTAATCGCAAATTAACGTTGAGCAGACACTTTGTATCTGATAATGGGGGTCATGATTCAATTCCAGTCATCATTAACCCCACTGTCGACACATTATCCACTAACGAACAAAATCAATTGGTGGATTTAATGTGCCTCATGGATGAGGGGATAACCAATGAAGGGGAAAATATACTGACACAGCATTCATTATTTAAGCCCAAGTCTACCTTCTACCCTTACTACTCTAGGGGACTACATATTGATATTTTCAATAAAATGGTAGAGAAAGACTTTAAAGCATTAGAACAATCACAGTCAACTCAGAAGAATTGGAACATGAATTTGACTAGTCAGGAAAGACATTCATTAAAAGTATTACGTCAAGATCCTAATACAGTTGTAAGGGAAGCAGATAAGGGTGGAGGCATCATACTCCAAGATAGAACAGATTATTGTCTGGAGGCAAACAGATTGCTTTCAGACCCTCGCTCTTACTGTAAACTTCCCAAAGATCCTTCAGTACAGTTCCAGAATGATCTCAAAGAGTTGCTAAACTCTGCTTATGAGTCTAATGTTCTTAAAAAGCATGAGTTTGATTATTTGTATTGTACGGCTCCCACCATCCCTATCATGTACCATTTGCCAAAGATTCAAAAATCACTTATTAATCCACCGGGGCGACCTATTATTTCGGGAATTAATTCGCTCACTGCTAATCTCTCTTCTTATGTAGATTTCTTTTTACAACCACTAGTATCCACTTTACCTTCACATTTACTTGATACCACCTCTTTACTCACTATTTTCACTGAATTTAATTGGAAACCAACATATAAACTTGTTACATTAGATGTTCAGACACTGTACACGTCTATTCCCCATAAAGGGGGATTAGATGCGATTAATTATTTCTTATCACTACATGGCACTTTACCTCTTCATCAGCGTAGGTTCATTCACGACTCAATTGAATTTATTTTGACACATAATTATTTTCTATTTGAGCACGAGTTTTATTTACAACTGTGTGGCACTGCTATGGGGACACGTTTTGCACCATCTTTTGCAAATTTATACATGGGATGGTGGGAATCGTTACATATATGGGGTGCTGATGTATCTCCGCCGCAGTTGGTCATGTGGCGGAGATACATCGATGATGTGATCGCCATCTGGGATGGCGATAGCACCTCATTTGATAACTTCGTGGATGGGTTGAATAAGAATGAATTCAACCTCACCTTCACAAGTGAGCTGAGTCCAAATACTATCACCTACTTGGATTTGGAGATATATGTTTCTGAAAACAAGCTACTCACTAAAACCCACTTTAAGAGCACTAATGTAAACTCTTTCTTGCACCCCACGAGTGGCCATGAAAAAAGATGTATTGATAATATCCCCTACAGCCAGTTCTTGCGGATGAGGCGAAATTGTACTGACTTAGAGACATTTAAATCTCAGTCACAAATACTTCAAGAACGATTTTTACAAAAGGGATATGATAGAACCACTGTTAAAAAAGCATTTAATAAGGCATTACGCTGTAATAGGGAAAAATTAATTTGCCCCAAAAGTAAGAACTTAGATCACTATATAAACGCCAATGACACTGGGAGTCAGGATACACCCATACATTTAGTGGAAGATACGATTGACAGTGAAGTCATCACATCTAACACTGTACCACAAATTGTGAGGCCAAAAATAAAGAAACACAGGGAAAAATACAGACCAGACAAGGATAATAAGACACCGTATTTCATTACCAAATTTAATAGGTCACATAATAAGATGAGACATATTCTTAATAAATATTGGTACATTTTACATTTGGACCCCATTTTGACAAAGTTTTTACCAGAAAGACCTCCTATTGTTTTTACTAAAAGTGATAATCTTAAAACCATGCTGGCCCCGAGCCTTCTAAAGGGTAGTGTCCCCAATAAGAAGAAGGACCTTAGAGATCTATTGGGGCTTAAAGGTAATCATAGATGCAATAGATGTAAAATTTGTCCAAGGATGCTGACACAAGATCACTTTAAGTCCAAAATGACAGATCACGAATATGAGATTAAAAACTATATTGACTGTCTGTCCACATATGTTATATATATTTTACAATGTGGGTGTGGACTACAATATGTAGGTCGCACAAAACGCCATCTGAAAATACGTGTGATGGAACATTTAAGAAATATTGTCAACATCCCTAAAACATTGACCTCTGGTAAACCATTAACCCATTTGCTGTCCCATTTTAAGGATGTCCATCAATGCAGCACCACAGGGGTCAAATACATGGGTATAGAACATATCACCACTACTACTAGAGGTGGCGATAAGGATTTATTTATCGCAAGGAGGGAGCAATTCTGGATATACACACTCCAAACTAAACATCCTGGGGGGTTAAATGATTATGTGGAGTTGACTCCCTTCTTGCGGTAACTAAATGACAGGTGATCTTTTCTTTGCAGTCTGGTTTTATCAAAATTTCAGAATTGAGATGCATTCTATTTTAGCCAATTTTATTCAACATGTTATTGATATTTTTGTTTGTTTTTATGTCTTTTTTTTACCTTGCACATGTTTTTCCTTTTCCTCCTTCCTTTCCCTTTCCCCTTTCCCCCCCCCCCTTCTTCTCCACATCCATTTCTTTATATTATATGTTTTATGTTTAACTGTTGTATTTTTATGTGGTAGCACAATGTTTTATTAATACTACTTTTTTACATATATTTTCAAATGTATTTTATATGTGACACTTGTTAAAAGGGCCACCTGTAGGTATCTCTTTATGTATTTCCACTGGTGAGTGGCACTTTTGTCTTTTATTATCTAATTATTACTCAAAGTGCCACCACTGCAATACAGCATCAATATCCTGTTCATTTTAACATTAAGGGGCAGGCTTGGTAAAGTTGAACCATCCCCCTTTTCTATTTAACCAATAGTGGATTGGATGTTCTTTTATTGGTATTTACCAATCATCTATGTGGTATATAAAGGACCCCAAACAGGTGCCCCTGATATTGCCTGAGGAAGAATACTTTTGTATTCGAAACGCGTCGCGAAGGGTGTCGCTGGTCTGTTTATCACATACAGCCAGTCTTCACACAAGTGTTTTTATTGCTATTTTTATTGCCATTTTCGATCGAAACGGAAAACGGGCGGGCACTTCCGGGACTACTATAGGGGGCCTCATTTGCCGCGCATG
Organism: Ascaphus truei; assembly: GCF_040206685.1. NCBI lineage: Eukaryota > Metazoa > Chordata > Amphibia > Anura > Ascaphidae > Ascaphus > Ascaphus truei. The sequence goes on along the minus strand of NW_027456992.1, from coordinate 30,772 downwards.
CGCACTACGCAGATCAACACGCCGACAAGCGTGTGAAGCAGAGACGCAGCGCAGCCTCTGAATACAGCCCCAGCGCGCGGGGCTTGTTCCTGAGGACTGAGATTACCCCCCCTCTTCATCCCATATGTTGCCCTACCAATAGAAGTGACGATCGTGATCTGGACCATTAAAGTTTTTATATATGTAAGTGCATATTATTATCTTTATTTGTTGTCAATACATATCAAATCTCAATCTTGGTGCGCTTTTGTGTTTTTTCTTTTTTTCTGGGACTTGGTATCGCGGTTGGAGTTTTCCTGCTGGGATCCATATTGGAGGTGGGGGCAGACACCTTCAACATTAAGAGCTGCAAGAGATTAGAGAGGAACCACCATTCCACTATCCTAAAGAGCAAGAGCGCGGACTGGACTCAATTTTCTACACTGGTAATCTGTGTGACCCACTTGTTGTGTCACACTGTTTTGTCCTTTTTTTCTCCCACAGTCACGCAGCAACTATTAGACTCTTATGATTCATTGCCCTATTAACATATTATTGTGATATTGGGATTTGTATTTAACTTGTGCATTATTGTTGTATTGTTTTAATGTTTCGTCCTCCTTTCCTCCCTTTTCCCCCGCCTTTTCCCCCTCCCATCCTTCCCCCTTCCTTTTCCTTTTTTCCTTCCCCCCTACCCTCTCCATCTCCCCTTCCTCAGTCCTCCCCACCTCTTTCACCTTCCTTATACGGACGGATTATGGCTGATTCTAACACCAGTCATTTTTTAGATTGTCTTCAAAACAGGTTTAACAAACCAGAATTATTCAGTAAGATGTTTTCAGACATACCAATAGAAGAAGTTATCACTCCCAGTTTGCCATCTCTTATGAATGAGCTGTATAAACTATTGGAGAAGGAAACTAAGTCTTGGTTAGAAATGGCCACCTTAGAGGAATATATTAGGGTGGGTCGTATTCCTAGGGGACTGAGAGTTCTCAAACCCTCAACCTATAATACAGACAGTCCAGAGTTTGTCAAAGAATGGGAAAGAATCCAGGACCATTGTTCCTTAGAATTAATGCGATTATTAATCCTGGAAAAGAAAAAAGAAATAATTGAAGTAGACAGCAGAATAACGAAGGTTAAAAATGAGATTCTTGAAGTTCCCTGCTTGGACAAACTCCCGCAATTGACTAAGGATATGAATATTAAATTGAGAAAATCAGAGAACCAAATTTTAATTAATAAGAACAAAAAGTTTTTAAGGGATAAGAAAGATTATGCTCTCAATATCCAAAGATGTTGGGACACAGGAAAGGAAGCTATGACAAATGGGGACCCCTTAACACAAGGCACCAATGATCCTAATGTTCATATTCCAAAGGGGGCAGCCCAAACTAAGCATACTAATCCCAAAGTTAATATTATTATCCCTAGAACTCCTAGAGACCCCAATTTTCATGCTAGACCTACACATGAAAAACACACTAGACTTCCAACTAAATACCAACGGAATGATAATATAGAACCCGTAGGAAGGGATCAGAATATCCAGAAAAAACAACAATGGATTCCCCATTATCATAAACAAAATAGGAGGCAGAATAAGCCACATACACCACATGTTAGGAAACATACTAATGCCCCCAATAAACATCCAAATACATATAGAGGACACGAAACGGGAACACCAGATATTCCTTTATATAATAAATTTGAAGTACTGAAAGATACAAAGGAAGAGACTGAAAATCAGGATTTTTTAAACAGGTTGGAAAAAATGAGAAAATCAATATCAACCTGGGATTCCAACCACCCACCCCTGTTAGGAACCACCAAAAATACTGTGAGAAAAAGACAGGATTCAGGAGAGGAATCAGAGGGAGTGGAAAAAGAGATAAATCAGCAAATCTCCCCACCAAAACCTGTCCAGATGACTTAACATTAAAATCTAAGGGTATTTTTAATCTATCCCATTTTCAAATAGATCACACTTTGATGAATGTTTTGGGGAAAGGATTATCATTTGCCCCCACGCGGAGGGTCAATAACTTCGATCTTTATATAGACCTGCAAAAATTTAATCGCAAATTAACGTTGAGCAGACACTTTGTATCTGATAATGGGGGTCATGATTCAATTCCAGTCATCATTAACCCCACTGTCGACACATTATCCACTAACGAACAAAATCAATTGGTGGATTTAATGTGCCTCATGGATGAGGGGATAACCAATGAAGGGGAAAATATACTGACACAGCATTCATTATTTAAGCCCAAGTCTACCTTCTACCCTTACTACTCTAGGGGACTACATATTGATATTTTCAATAAAATGGTAGAGAAAGACTTTAAAGCATTAGAACAATCACAGTCAACTCAGAAGAATTGGAACATGAATTTGACTAGTCAGGAAAGACATTCGTTAAAAGTATTACGTCAAGATCCTAATACAGTTGTAAGGGAAGCAGATAAGGGTGGAGGCATCATACTCCAAGATAGAACAGATTATTGTCTGGAGGCAAACAGATTGCTTTCAGACCCTCGCTCTTACTGTAAACTTCCCAAAAATCCTTCAGTACAGTTCCAGAATGATCTCAAAGAGTTGCTAAACTCTGCTTATGAGTCTAATGTTCTTAAAAAGCATGAGTTTGATTATTTGTATTGTACGGCTCCCACCATCCCTATCATGTACCATTTGCCAAAGATTCAAAAATCACTTATTAATCCACCGGGGCGACCTATTATTTCGGGAATTAATTCGCTCACTGCTAATCTCTCTTCTTATGTAGATTTCTTTTTACAACCACTAGTATCCACTTTACCTTCACATTTACTTGATACCACCTCTTTACTCACTATTTTCACTGAATTTAATTGGAAACCAACATATAAACTTGTTACATTAGATGTTCAGACACTGTACACGTCTATTCCCCATAAAGGGGGATTAGATGCGATTAATTATTTCTTATCACTACATGGCACTTTACCTCTTCATCAGCGTAGGTTCATTCACGACTCAATTGAATTTATTTTGACACATAATTATTTTCTATTTGAGCACGAGTTTTATTTACAACTGTGTGGCACTGCTATGGGGACACGTTTTGCACCATCTTTTGCAAATTTATACATGGGATGGTGGGAATCGTTACATATATGGGGTGCTGATGTATCTCCGCCGCAGTTGGTCATGTGGCGGAGATACATCGATGATGTGATCGCCATCTGGGATGGCGATAGCACCTCATTTGATAACTTCGTGGATGGGTTGAATAAGAATGAATTCAACCTCACCTTCACAAGTGAGCTGAGTCCAAATACTATCACCTACTTGGATTTGGAGATATATGTTTCTGAAAACAAGCTACTCACTAAAACCCACTTTAAGAGCACTAATGTAAACTCTTTCTTGCACCCCACGAGTGGCCATGAAAAAAGATGTATTGATAATATCCCCTACAGCCAGTTCTTGCGGATGAGGCGAAATTGTACTGACTTAGAGACATTTAAATCTCAGTCACAAATACTTCAAGAACGATTTTTACAAAAGGGATATGATAGAACCACTGTTAAAAAAGCATTTAATAAGGCATTACGCTGTAATAGGGAAAAATTAATTTGCCCCAAAAGTAAGAACTTAGATCACCATATAAACGCCAATGACACTGGGAGTCAGGATACACCCATACATTTAGTGGAAGATACGATTGACAGTGAAGTCATCACATCTAACACTGTACCACAAATTGTGAGGCCAAAAATAAAGAAACACAGGGAAAAATACAGACCAGACAAGGATAATAAGACACCGTATTTCATTACCAAATTTAATAGGTCACATAATAAGATGAGACATATTCTTAATAAATATTGGTACATTTTACATTTGGACCCCATTTTGACAAAGTTTTTACCAGAAAGACCTCCTATTGTTTTTACTAAAAGTGATAATCTTAAAACCATGCTGGCCCCGAGCCTTCTAAAGGGTAGTGTCCCCAATAAGAAGAAGGACCTTAGAGATCTATTGGGGCTTAAAGGTAATCATAGATGCAATAGATGTAAAATTTGTCCAAGGATGCTGACACAAGATCACTTTAAGTCCAAAATGACAGATCACGAATATGAGATTAAAAACTATATTGACTGTCTGTCCACATATGTTATATATATTTTACAATGTGGGTGTGGACTACAATATGTAGGTCGCACAAAACGCCATCTGAAAATACGTGTGATGGAACATTTAAGAAATATTGTCAACATCCCTAAAACATTGACCTCTGGTAAACCATTAACCCATTTGCTGTCCCATTTTAAGGATGTCCATCAATGCAGCACCACAGGGGTCAAATACATGGGTATAGAACATATCACCACTACTACTAGAGGTGGCGATAAGGATTTATTTATCGCAAGGAGGGAGCAATTCTGGATATACACACTCCAAACTAAACATCCTGGGGGGTTAAATGATTATGTGGAGTTGACTCCCTTCTTGCGGTAACTAAATGACAGGTGATCTTTTCTTTGCAGTCTGGTTTTATCAAAATTTCAGAATTGAGATGCATTCTATTTTAGCCAATTTTATTCAACATGTTATTGATATTTTTGTTTGTTTTTATGTCTTTTTTTACCTTGCACATGTTTTTCCTTTTCCTCCTTCCTTTCCCTTTCCCCTTCCCCCCCCCCTTCTTCTCCACATCCATTTCTTTATATTATATGTTTTATGTTTAACTGTTGTATTTTTATGTGGTAGCACAATGTTTTATTAATACTACTTTTTTACATATATTTTCAAATGTATTTTATATGTGACACTTGTTAAAAGGGCCACCTGTAGGTATCTCTTTATGTATTTCCACTGGTGAGTGGCACTTTTGTCTTTTATTATCTAATTATTACTCAAAGTGCCACCACTGCAATACAGCATCAATATCCTGTTCATTTTAACATTAAGGGGCAGGCTTGGTGAAGTTGAACCATCCCCCTTTTCTATTTAACCAATAGTGGATTGGATGTTCTTTTATTGGTATTAACCAATCATCTATGTGGTATATAAAGGACCCCAAACAGGTGCCCCTGATATCGCCTGAGGAAGAATACTTTTGTATTCGAAACGCGTCGCGAAGGGTGTCGCTGGTCTGTTTATCACATACAGCCAGTCTTCACACAAGTGTTTTTATTGCTATTTTTATTGCCATTTTCGATCGAAACGGAAAACGGGCGGGCACTTCCGGGACTACTATAGGGGGCCTCATTTGCCGCGCATGCGCACTACGCAGATCAACACGCCGACAAGCGTGTGAAGCAGAGACGCAGCGCAGCCTCTGAATACAGCACCAGCGCGCAGGGCTTGTTCCTGAGGACTGAGATTACCCCCCCTCTTCATCCCATATGTTGCCCTACCAATAGAAGTGACGATCGTGATCTGGACCATTAAAGTTTTTATATATGTAAGTGCATATTATTATCTTTATTTGTTGTCAATACATATCAAATCTCAATCTTGGTGCGCTTTTGTGTTTTTTCTTTTTTTCTGGGACTTGGTATCGCGGTTGGAGTTTTCCTGCTGGGATCCATATTGGAGGTGGGGGCAGACACCTTCAACACTAAGAGCTGCAAGAGATTAGAGAGGAACCACCATTCCACTATCCTAAAGAGCAAGAGCGCGGACTGGACTCAATTTTCTACACTGGTAATCTGTGTGACCCACTTGTTGTGTCACACTGTTTTGTCCTTTTTTTCTCCCACAGTCACGCAGCAACTATTAGACTCTTATGATTCATTGCCCTATTAACATATTATTGTGATATTGGGATTTGTATTTAACTTGTGCATTATTGTTGTATTGTTTTAATGTTTCGTCCTCCTTTCCTCCCTTTTCCCCCGCCTTTTCCCCCTCCCATCCTTCCCCCTTCCTTTTCCTTTTTTCCTTCCCCCCTACCCTCTCCATCTCCCCTTCCTCAGTCCTCCCCACCTCTTTCACCTTCCTTATACGGACGGATTATGGCTGATTCTAACACCAGTCATTTTTTAGATTGTCTTCAAAACAGGTTTAACAAACCAGAATTATTCAGTAAGATGTTTTCAGACATACCAATAGAAGAAGTTATCACTCCCAGTTTGCCATCTCTTATGAATGAGCTGTATAAACTATTGGAGAAGGAAACTAAGTCTTGGTTAGAAATGGCCACCTTAGAGGAATATATTAGGGTGGGTCGTATTCCTAGGGGACTGAGAGTTCTCAAACCCTCAACCTATAATACAGACAGTCCAGAGTTTGTCAAAGAATGGGAAAGAATCCAGGACCATTGTTCCTTAGAATTAATGCGATTATTAATCCTGGAAAGGAAAAAAGAAATAATTGAAGTAGACAGCAGAATAACTAAGGTTAAAAATGAGATTCTTGAAGTTCCCTGCTTGGACAAACTCCCGCAATTGACTAAGGATATGAATATTAAATTGAGAAAATCAGAGAACCAAATTTTAATTAATAAGAACAAAAAGTTTTTAAGGGATAAGAAAGATTATGCTCTCAATATCCAAAGATGTTGGGACACAGGAAAGGAAGCTATGACAAATGGGGACCCCTTAACACAAGGCACCAATGATCCTAATGTTCATATTCCAAAGGGGGCAGCCCAAACTAAGCATACTAATCCCAAAGTTAATATTATTATCCCTAGAACTCCTAGAGACCCCAATTTTCATGCTAGACCTACACATGAAAAACACACTAGACTTCCGTCTAAATACCAACGGAATGATAATATAGAACCCGTAGGATGGGATCAGAATATCCAGAAAAAACAACAATGGATTCCCCATTATCATAAACAAAATAGGAGGCAGAATAAGCCACATACACCACATGTTAGGAAACATACTAATGCCCCCAATAAACATCCAAACACATATAGAGGACACGAAACGGGAACACCAGATATTCCTTTATATAATTAATTTGAAGTACTGAAAGATACAAAGGAAGAGACTGAAAATCAGGATTTTTTAAACAGGTTGGAAAAAATGAGAAAATCAATATCAACCTGGGATTCCAACCACCCACCCCTGTTAGGAACCACCAAAAATACTGTGAGAAAAAGACAGGATTCAGGAGAGGAATCAGAGGGAGTGGTAAAAGAGATAAATCAGCAAATCTCCCCACCAAAACCTGTCCAGATGACTTAACATTAAAATCTAAGGGTATTTTTAATCTATCCCATTTTCAAATAGATCACACTTTGATGAATGTTTTGGGGAAAGGATTATCATTTGCCCCCACGTGGAGGGTCAATAACTTCGATCTTTATATAGACCTGCAAAAATTTAATCGCAAATTAACATTAAGCAGACACTTTGTATCTGATAATGGGGGTCATGATTCAATTCCAGTCATCATTAACCCCACTGTCGACACATTATCCACTAACGAACAAAATCAATTGGTGGATTTAATGTGCCTCATGGATGAGGGGATAACCAATGAAGGGGAAAATATACTGACACAGCATTCATTATTTAAGCCCAAGTCTACCTTCTACCCTTACTACTCTAGGGGACTACATATTGATATTTTCAATAAAATGGTAGAGAAAGACTTTAAAGCATTAGAACAATCACAGTCAACTCAGAAGAATTGGAACATGAATTTGACTAGTCAGGAAAGACATTCGTTAAAAGTATTACGTCAAGATCCTAATACAGTTGTAAGGGAAGCAGATAAGGGTGGAGGCATCATACTCCAAGATAGAACAGATTATTGTCTGGAGGCAAACAGATTGCTTTCAGACCCTAGCTCTTACTGTAAACTTCCCAAAGATCCTTCAGTACAGTTCCAGAATGATCTCAAAGAGTTGCTAAACTCTGCTTATGAGTCTAATGTTCTTAAAAAGCATGAGTTTGATTATTTGTATTGTACGGCTCCCACCATCCCTATCATGTACCATTTGCCAAAGATTCACAAATCACTTATTAATCCACCGGGGCGACCTATTATTTCGGGAATTAATTCGCTCACTGCTAATCTCTCTTCTTATGTAGATTTCTTTTTACAACCACTAGTATCCACTTTACCTTCACATTTACTTGATACCACCTCTTTACTCACTATTTTCACTGAATTTAATTGGAAACCAACATATAAACTTGTTACATTAGATGTTCAGACACTGTACACGTCTATTCCCCATAAAGGGGGATTAGATGCGATTAATTATTTCTTATCACTACATGGCACTTTACCTCTTCATCAGCGTAGGTTCATTCACGACTCAATTGAATTTATTTTGACACATAATTATTTTCTATTTGAGCACGAGTTTTATTTACAACTGTGTGGCACTGCTATGGGGACACGTTTTGCACCATCTTTTGCAAATTTATACATGGGATGGTGGGAATCGTTACATATATGGGGTGCTGATGTATCTCCGCCGCAGTTGGTCATGTGGCGGAGATACATCGATGATGTGATCGCCATCTGGGATGGCGATAGCACCTCATTTGATAACTTCGTGGATGGGTTGAATAAGAATGAATTCAACCTCACCTTCACAAGTGAGCTGAGTCCAAATACTATCACCTACTTGGATTTGGAGATATATGTTTCTGAAAACAAGCTACTCACTAAAACCCACTTTAAGAGCACTAATGTAAACTCTTTCTTGCACCCCACGAGTGGCCATGAAAAAAGATGTATTGATAATATCCCCTACAGCCAGTTCTTGCGGATGAGGCGAAATTGTACTGACTTAGAGACATTTAAATCTCAGTCACAAATACTTCAAGAACGATTTTTACAAAAGGGATATGATAGAACCACTGTTAAAAAAGCATTTAATAAGGCATTACGCTGTAATAGGGAAAAATTAATTTGCCCCAAAAGTAAGAACTTAGATCACCATATAAACGCCAATGACACTGGGAGTCAGGATACACCCATACATTTAGTGGAAGATACGATTGACAGTGAAGTCATCACATCTAACACTGTACCACAAATTGTGAGGCCAAAAATAAAGAAACACAGGGAAAAATACAGACCAGACAAGGATAATAAGACACCGTATTTCATTACCAAATTTAATAGGTCACATAATAAGATAAGACATATTCTTAATAAATATTGGTACATTTTACATTTGGACCCCATTTTGACAAAGTTTTTACCAGAAAGACCTCCTATTGTTTTTACTAAAAGTGATAATCTTAAAACCATGCTGGCCCCGAGCCTTCTAAAGGGTAGTGTCCCCAATAAGAAGAAGGACCTTAGAGATCTATTGGGGCTTAAAGGTAATCATAGATGCAATAGATGTAAAATTTGTCCAAGGATGCTGACACAAGATCACTTTAAGTCCAAAATGACAGATCACGAATATGAGATTAAAAACTATATTGACTGTCTGTCCACATATGTTATATATATTTTACAATGTGGGTGTGGACTACAATATGTAGGTCGCACAAAACGCCATCTGAAAATACGTGTGATGGAACATTTAAGAAATATTGTCAACATCCCTAAAACATTGACCTCTGGTAAACCATTAACCCATTTGCTGTCCCATTTTAAGGATGTCCATCAATGCAGCACCACAGGGGTCAAATACATGGGTATAGAACATATCACCACTACTACTAGAGGTGGCGATAAGGATTTATTTATCGCAAGGAGGGAGCAATTCTGGATATACACACTCCAAACTAAACATCCTGGGGGGTTAAATGATTATGTGGAGTTGACTCCCTTCTTGCGGTAACTAAATGACAGGTGATCTTTTCTTTGCAGTCTGGTTTTATCAAAATTTCAGAATTGAGATGCATTCTATTTTAGCCAATTTTATTCAACATGTTATTGATATTTTTGTTTGTTTTTATGTCTTTTTTTACCTTGCACATGTTTTTCCTTTTCCTCCTTCCTTTCCCTTTCCCCTTCCCCCCCCCCTTCTTCTCCACATCCATTTCTTTATATTATATGTTTTATGTTTAACTGTTGTATTTTTATGTGGTAGCACAATGTTTTATTAATACTACTTTTTTACATATATTTTCAAATGTATTTTATATGTGACACTTGTTAAAAGGGCCACCTGTAGGTATCTCTTTATGTATTTCCACTGGTGAGTGGCACTTTTGTCTTTTATTATCTAATTATTACTCAAAGTGCCACCACTGCAATACAGCATCAATATCCTGTTCATTTTAACATTAAGGGGCAGGCTTGGTGAAGTTGAACCATCCCCCTTTTCTATTTAACCAATAGTGGATTGGATGTTCTTTTATTGGTATTAACCAATCATCTATATGGTATATAAAGGACCCCAAACAGGTGCCCCTGATATCGCCTGAGGAAGAATACTTTTGTATTCGAAACGCGTCGCGAAGGGTGTCGCTGGTCTGTTTATCACATACAGCCAGTCTTCACACAAGTGTTTTTATTGCTATTTTTATTGCCATTTTCGATCGAAACGGAAAACGGGCGGGCACTTCCGGGACTACTATAGGGGGCCTCATTTGCCGCGCATGCGCACTACGCAGATCAACACGCCGACAAGCGTGTGAAGCAGAGACGCAGCGCAGCCTCTGAATACAGCCCCAGCGCGCGGGGCTTGTTCCTGAGGACTGAGATTACCCCCCCTCTTCATCCCATATGTTGCCCTACCAATAGAAGTGACGATCGTGATCTGGACCATTAAAGTTTTTATATATGTAAGTGCATATTATTATCTTTATTTGTTGTCAATACATATCAAATCTCAATCTTGGTGCGCTTTTGTGTTTTTTCTTTTTTTCTGGGACTCAATATAATTGAGAACTAAAATATATTTAAACTTGACAGAATTTGGAACGTTAGTGCATTTAATAACAGCAAACGAGGATACTGCTGCTGATGAAGTAGTTAGACAATTTATATGCAAATTACATACTAACATGAACAGGATATGAACATCAAAATAAAACTTATTCCAACGTTTGTGTAATACTAAAAATAAAAAAATTATAAAGAATATATACAAAATATAGTTAGATTGAATAATAAATAAATAATGATAATAATAATATTCAAATTGAATGACATCTAACATATGCCAGTCTTCTTTGAAACGTGAACCAATTCATTATCACATAATATACACATACCCTACCTATAACTAATAATATGAATATAATGTCCTTAATTGTATAAATCACATATATGTATAATAAATCTAAATACCGTACTAATATCTAAAAAGCAATAAATTGTGCATTATATAATAATTAATAAGAAAATATATACATATTTAAGCTTGAAAAAGAGAGAAACATTAAATGTATCTCTCCATATGTAAACTGGAAAGAAGAGATGAAACAGTGGTTAATGATTGCAAGAGACAAGCCAAAAACTTTTATATGGCTATAGATTTGTATATCAAATATAACCCTATTTTGGGTATATAGAGTCCTGATTGATCAAATTACAATTGTTCCTAAATGATTTTTTTCTATATCATTATAGAGAGAAGATCCCTATAGATATAATTGGGGGCAAAAATTAATCTAGCATAAGGGTGAAAGGGACCTGGATTATAACCATCCCAATATTATTTTTTTTAAATATATCAATGTGACGACTAGTATTGGTGCTGATTCTAGGTATAATAACTGCACTATATAAAGGATGAATATGTATTTGTAAATGTCTATATTAAACTATTGTACGTTGAGTAATAGGGGAGAGAAGCGAAGCTCTATTTTACTTAAGAAAAAGAAATACTAACAAGCCAAGAGGCAGCAATCCAAGTGAATAGAACTAACTAATAATTGAATTAAAAATTAATTTTATGTTTAATATTGTGTCTTGTGTAAACATGGTTTATATATTAATAAGTGAACTTAAATTCTAAATATGATTATTACATAGTAACTTATTAAGAATGATAAAGGAATGTGATTGTGTCAAAGATAAATATTGTGTCAAAGATAAATATTGTGTGTTTGTGATACAGTGCTGACCAAGGGTCCCACAATCACACCGACTAGGACCACGGAGGGAGCATGCTAAACATGCTCAACCCAGACCTCTGAGATCCCGTCAATGGACGTGGATGTTGAATCTATATTACACTATAGTACTTGTGTCAATGCAGTCGTTTAGACCCCCTGGACTTAATGTCTCCAACATACTGCACCGACACACTTTATTCGAGCAAATACCCGGTATGTACCTGGCAGATACCTGGAATGCGCCGCTCCTCACCTCTGACAAGCCCCGTTGCATTTGCCTTCCCAGCCTGGGTTCATGCCTGGCTGATGGGCGGCTGATCTGTTAAATGATAATGATTAGGATTTAATAGGCTGCAATGCTTCGCGTGTCTACCAGATGGCATAAATTCATGAATTGTAATGCAGTATATATATATACTGTGCAGTATTGCAGCCAGCAGGAATAAAATGCTTCAATCCCTGCCTGGAAAATACCTCAATGCACTCGGGCAGAAAACAGTCACAAACCTCAATACACCCGGGTATACCCGAATTCGTGGGACTAGCCGAGCTCGAATAAAGTGTGTCGCCAGTGTATAAATCCAGAAGGTCTCCCTTAAGTTCAGTTTTTTGACCCTGTCGCCACTTAATAATGCTAGAGGGATATGTTCTAAGCACATAACAGTCAATGATGATGGATCCTTGTTGTGTATTTCCAAGAAATGTCTAGATAGGTTGTGAGTGGTAATACCATGTAGAATGTTTCTTCTATGTTCTAGAAATCTTGTGCTTAGAGTCCTTGTGGTTCTCCCCACATATTGGAGTCTGCATTTGCATGTAATGACATAGATCACGAATGAGGATAGACAATCCATATGACTCTTAATTGTATGTGTAGATTTATTAAAAAAGGATGTAACTTGGTTGGTTTTGCACATATGTTTGCATGTTATACATCTATTTCTACCACAAACAAAGTTGCCATTTATTGTCGGTTTTAACAAAGAAAGATCCTTAATCTGTTTAAGGCGACTAGGTGCCAGAATGGTTTTCAAGTTTCTGGCTTTTTTGTATATAATGGGAACTTTAGTTGGTAATTTATTTCCAATTATTGGGTCCCTTAACAATATACTCCAGTGTTTGTTGAGAATTGTTGAAATGCCTTTCACTGAATTATTAAATGTCGTAATGAAAAATGGTGACTTGACAGAATTGACCCCAAAATCACCATTGGTCCCTCCAACCTTGTTTGATTTGGATAATAAAGATTTACGCTCTAGGAGACCTACCTGTCGAAATGTCTCATATACAGTATGATGTGTTTGTCATAACCTTTGGCCAGAAATCTTTCAACCAATATTTCCCCCTGGGCCAAAAAATCAGAATGTGAAGAACAATTCCTCCTAATTCTGAGAAATTGGCCCCTGGGGATATTGGCCAACCATCTTTTGTAATGGTTGCTATTATTGTGTAGATAACTATTGGTGGCCACTGTTTTAAAGTGTGTTTTGGTGATGATTTCTCCATTTAAATGAGCCTCCAGTTCTAAGTCCAGAAACACAATCGTGTTCTTATTAACATTGTAAGTAAACTTCAGATCCATGTCATTGTTGTTAAATGCCTGCAGTTTATGTTCCAGGAGTTCCTGATCACCATCCCATATTAGGATGATGTCATCTATGTAACGGCTATAGTACACAAGACTCGCCCCCAGATCTGCATCACCCCACACATGTAGTTCCTCCCACAAACCCATGTAGAGGTTCGCATAACTAGGGGCAAATCTCGTGCCCATGGCCGTCCCACAGATCTGCAAATAATAAATGTCTTCAAATAAAAAATAATTGTGTTCTAGTATGAATGTAATGGCCTGCAAAATAAACAAGGATTGTGTGTTGCCTAAACTTGTGTCCAAATTAAGAAAATGTTTTACTGCTTCTAAACCTTTATTATGTTTAACGCAAGTATACAAAGATGTAATATCACATGTTGCCCAGATGTATGTGGGTTTCCAAATGATTCCAGAGATGGAGTCGAGGACATGCAACGTGTCTCTTAAATACGATTTCAATCGTGTGACTAAAGGTTGTAGAAAATAATCCACGTATTGGGACACGCTGGATGTCATCGACTCCACCCCTGAAACAATGGGTCTTCCAGGAGGGTTGGAAATGTGTTTATGTATCTTGGGAATGTGGTAAAAAATAGGTGTTCTTGGAAACCGTATGTAAAGAAAACCAAATTCTGACTTGTTAATGACATTCATATTTAGAGCCTGAGTAAGAAGATCTTTATACTTCTTTTGAAAACTTTCCATAGGATCTTGCCCCAAAATGATATATGAGGTATTGTCGCCTAAGAGTCTAAAAGCCTCTGACAGGTAATCTGTTCTGTCCTGCAGAACTATGCCCCCTCCTTTATCCGCCTGTCTAATGACAAGGTTGTTTAGACTACAAAGTTCCTTAAGTGCGATGTTCTCCTCTTTTGATAGATTTCTATTCCGTATTGATGTTGTATTTAAACACATTTGTTCAAAATCCTTAAGAACCATGGTGTAAAAAGTTTCAACAAATGCTCCCTTTGAATGGTAAGGAAAATACGTGGACTTTGCAGAAAAAGGAGAGTGGACTATTTTGGTATCTCTTACTGAAGGGAGATCAGCGGATCCATCAACACTTTGTTCTCTATATAAAACTAGGGGTCTTCCTGGTTGTGATGTAATATTTGTATGATTATTCGTAGATGATATAGAACTATCTAGCTCATAAACGGATAGCTGACTTATATCCAACAAATGTGATGACTCCTCTATTTGTATCCCTTCTTGTAACAGGGTGGACATTGCATCAATGCAAGCTATCTCCTGTGTGTTAAGTATACATTGTTGTTGTTCCTTGTTTTGCATCGTGAAATGTCGCATCAGTGTGATTTTCCTAATATATTTGTTCAAGTCTACAAACAGGTCAAATCTGTTTGGAAGACTACTGGGGGCAAATGAGAGACCCTTGGTCAGCAGTGATATGTGGTTACTAGACAAAATATGTGTTGATAAATTGAAAATGCCGTGTACCTCTGGATTGCTGGCTCTTAGCTTACCTACCTTCTTTCTTTGTTCGCGCTTCCCTCCCCTGGTTCCTCGCAGCTTCTTTTTCTCCGTTGTGGAGTGTTTGTATGATACGTCGGTTTCCGATCCCACAGGGGATAAGATTTTCCTCTCTCCCGATTCTCTTCTTGTGTTACTAATTCTAAAAAAGAGGCAGTGTGAGATTTAATGGTTGGGACAGTATTTTCTGGGTGGTTCTTGTTGCTATCCCTAATCTGTGTTTTAGGTATCGCCCCACTACTTTTGTCAATCACCACAGTCTCCTCACAACTTGCTCCCTTTTCTTGTAAGACTTCAAATCTATTTTCTGTAGGACAGGAAAATTGTGTATTTGCTATTGTCTTTTCACTTCTATGAGTGTTCTGTCCTTTGTCACTAGATGTTGAGTGAGTGTTTGAATTGTCTCTACTCTTGTCCCTTTGTTTGTCATCTTTATGGTTGTTTTTTTTTATAATACTTATTTGGAGTATAATGTTTGGATCTATCTCTCCTATCATGTCGTCTCCAATCTCTGATTTTATCAGTAGCATAGTCAGTTTGATCTCTAACATATTTGCTACTCTTGCGATCACTGATCTCCTTTTCATATTTCAGTACCCTAGAGTCAACTAGTTTGTCCAACTCCTGGAATTCTTCACTTTCCACATATGGAATCATGATCTGTTGGGTTTCCTCTATTTCTTTTGCGATTTCATTAAGCTTATCTTCCCTATAATTTATTAATAATTTTATTAGGGTAAAGGAACATGACTCCATTGCGTCATTCCACTTATTTTTAAAATCAATATTTGTATCAAATGTTGTTTTTTTTGTAAACCTTAGGCCCCTAGGGACTATTTTGGCATCCAGATAATTCTGCAATGAAAGGAGATCAAGCCAATGTTTCATCTCTTCCTTCGCCAACCTTTCAAGCTTAAAAAAGTTGGTTTTTAGATCAATTGTATCCTCTTTGAATTCTGTCATATCTATTTCAGCTGAATCTGCATATTGTTGTCTCCTAATGAGACGCTCCTTACTAGTTTTCATCATTTTGCCAGATGTCCCAGAGATGCAAATGCAAGATGGGTGTAAATGGAAAGCTGCTGCTGTCTATTGAGGATGACAATTTAAAGGAACAGTTTTAAAGACAGCGCACCTTTTTCAGCACACCCAAATTGCTGCCTCTCTGGTGACGTGTGCCAAAATGTTGCACCAAATACCAATATTGATTAAGATATTTACATGAACCAACTGGTGCTCGCCTATACAAAATAAAATGTAATATAATGAAAAAATGTACATAAACCAAACAAAAAAAAAAAATATAAAAAATGTGCAAAAATGTGAAAAAAATTATTACAATAATCTGTTGAAAATATATAAAAAATATAGCATAAAAATACAAAAAAATGAACTATAAAAAATACTTAAGTCCAAATGAAGTCCATGAATGAATAAAACAAAGGTCCAGGCTGCTTCTTCTTGGGCTCACCAAGTTCCCATAGTACCTATTAGAAAAAGAAAAGAGAAAAAGCGCCCGATCCTTGTGTAAAATCAGATGAACAATTTAATAAATCATGGACATGACAAATGCACACTTACAATTTGTCTGATTAAAACAAGCATTTTATGGGACCTGCCCATGCACCAAACGAAGACTCCACAGTCACCTCCGCTCTGCAATCTCACGATTAGTTCGTATTCCAGTACTTGAGAACGCCGTTTTCTCCAGGGTGTATATCAACCATCCGTCAGGAGCTTCTCAGCAGCGTGCGTCCGCCATTACTCCCACGCATGTGGTACTGGATACCGGAAGGACTTTGCTTGTGTTTCCTTGGTCTCTCTCTGGTGCCGAAGGCAGGTCAGCCACCGTAGTTACAATGTAAACCGTCCCTACGCGTTTCTTCCGCCTTTGCGGATTTCATCAGGGGATGGACACCAAAGGGGCTATCTGGTGTTAAATAGTCCCTCATGTTAATAAACATTATATGACTCACAGGTGTGTTCAATTCAATCGGTGTCATTAAATCAAGTTGATATCTGGTGCAATGTAATTGAGAACTAAAATATATTTAAACTTGACAGAATTTGGAACGTTAGTGCATTTAATAACAGCAAACAGCAAATCTCCCCCCCCCCCACTTGGCGCACCTCTGGGTTATACTATATATATATATATATATATATATATATATATATATATATATATACACACACACACACACATATATACACACACACACACACACACACACACGTGTATGTGTGTATAAAACAGACTATATATATACATATAGTATGATATATATATATATATATATATATACATACTATATGTGTATGTATATATATATATATATGTATATATATATATATATATATGTATATATATATATATATATATATATATATATATATATATATATATATATATATATATATATACACGACTATTAAGGTTAAAGATAATGGTGAAAGACAGGGTTGCAGACCTGTCTAAGACATGCAAATGAAAATACAGGAATATTTACAGTATATATATATATATATATATATATATATATATATATATATATATATATATATTGCGCGCGCACACACACATATAACGTTTTATCCAACTTTTTCATTTATCATTTGTAGAGAAAATGAACATTGTCGCCAGAAGCGCTATTTTTTCAAAATGTAACATCTCTACTAGTGTAAAATGATACTTCATATAAAGCAGGTTATGGGACCCAGTATAAAATGACCTTCATGTTTCTTATTACATCCCAGTATATGGATACTTTCTATTATCACAAGCTGCTAACATGTGACAGGGCTCAGAGTCTGAGCCCAGAATGTGACATACTGAACATTCTCATTCTAAATTTCAAAAAATATTGTGTTGATTTCTGACCTGACTGCCGTGGTTACAGCTCAACCACTCTGTTCTACTGCATGTCACCACTTTCTGCCACAACCAGCTGACGGTGGATCTGCAAGGAGTTCAACGCTCATTGGCATCACATCTGTGGCTTGGTTAACGTATCATTTCTCCAGCTTTTTATTGTATTATTTTGAAGTAGATTATATTTATTTAGTTGAATAGATATTTATTTAGTTTAATAGATATTTATTTAGTTAAATAGATTATATTTGTAAGTTTAATAAATTATATTTCTTAGTTTAATAAGTTATATTTCTTAGTTTAATAAGTTATATTTCTTAGTTTAATAAATTATATTTCTTAGTTTAATAAGTTATATTTGTTAGTTTAATAAGTTATATTTGTTAGTTAATAGATTATATTTGTTAGCACAGTAGATTATATTTATTTAGTTGAATAGATATTTATTTAGTTAAATAGATTATATTTGTTAGTTTAATAAGTTATATTTCTTAGTTTAATAAATTATATTTCTTAGTTTAATAAGTTATATTTCTTAGTTTAATAAATTATATTTCTTAGTTTAATAAGTTATATTTGTTAGTTTAATAAGTTATATTTGTTAGTTAATAGATTATATTTGTTAGCACAGTAGATTATATTTACTAGTATTTAAGTCTCCCCCTCAGTGCCCCATTAGGACCCGTGCGCATATTTCACATCTTTTCGGAGTCGCTTATTTTTTAGACCCTCGGAGCCGAAACCTAAAGGGGTCAGCTAAGAAAGTTCGGATCAAGAGGAGCCGCACAGTTTAAAGACAGAACATTTCCAAGGGAGATGGAGACAATTTGGGTAAGATCTGATTAAAGGATAACCTTTGGGGAAGGAAAGGGTGACGCGGGAGTGTAAGAGGGGGGTGAGAGAGCAAGGTGGTGTGTCAGATTGGGGCAGAGCAAGAGAACGCAAAAATGATGGGGATTTGCTGCACACCAAAAAAAACAATTAGTGATACTTTTACCGGTGCCCCTTAGTCTCAGGGAAGACCGGCATTTCGTCCAATGGATACAATATGATTGATGGAAAAGGGCACACGGATTTGAATAAAAAAAGATAATTTATTGTGCCACAGACTACAATGTTTCGGCTGCTGGCCTTTCTTTGCTGGATTTAGTGGGTTTAGCCACTTTACCGAGAAAGGCAGCAGGCTGAAATGTTGTTGTCTATGGCAATGCAAGAGAAAACAGGTTGGGGGGGTGGGTTCTCGCAAGGTCGCCGACCCATGGGTGAGTGTCCCCGGTGGCAAATAGTCCTGGACCCCGGGAAAGCTGTCTGTGGCCCATACAAGCTGAGTAACATGTAGAAAGGACACATGTATGTTCAGAATGAGTTAGCATGGTATTTTGAGAGGCATCATAGCAGGTCAGTGCAAGTCAGTGCAGAGCACTGCAAGGTCAGTCAATATGAGGAAGGGTCCGATGGAGGAGTTGGAGGGTCCTAGAATATCTCTTAAAGCAGGGGTGCGCAAATCGAGGGGTGCGACATTTTCTTGGGGAGGGGCTCGGCGCTTATAGTGGCCCCTCGCTCTTCCCCACAGCATTTAAATTAAATGCCGGAAATCGCGCGCAAGGCCTCTGTAAGTTCCCTTTCCTTGGCTCCGGCGGCTTCTGGAGACAGCAACGTGGCATCACATGATGTGGCATTGCCATAGCAACGTGATATCACATGACGTCGTTACATCAGAACGTCGGAGACAAGGTGGGGAGGGTGGAGGGGGGAGCAGGGGAAAAAGGTTGCGCAACCCTGTCTTAAAGCATTGTCTTGCATACAGATCAGAGGCGAAGAATGGATATGGATATCCGATGTGAAGGAGGAAATAATACTGAGATCACTACCGCTAAGACCGATTCGATGGAAGAAGGTGAGTGATGAAATAGCCGTCACTGTGTAACTCTTCCAATTACCTGCAACTTCATGCAGAGAAATAGCAACGCTTGTTTTTAACGCATTAAGCGCCTAATGGGGAATTCAACTGCTGAGAGTTTAAGGGAGTTACTCACCAAACTCAGCGACGTTTCTGTGTCTCTGTGATAACTCCCCCAGGACATGCTTGAAAACCAGAGGTAACTCAATGTATTTTTGATAAATAGAAACATGACCTTCTGGGGAGGGGTATATAATGGGTACTGGGCCTGGTGAGGTGGGTATAACGGGTTCTGGGCCTGGTGAGGTGGGTATAACGGGTACTGGGCCTGGGGAGGAGCGTATAGCAGGGTACTGGGCCTTGGGAGGGTTGTATAACTGGGTACTGAGCCTGGGGAGGTGGGTATAACGGGTATTTGCCCTGTGGAGGGCGGTATAACGTGGTATTGGGGAGGGGGTATAAGTGGCACAGGAGCTCTTGCGATACAGAGTATCACTGTCCCTGGTTACAAACACTTCATGTCTCCTGCAGATCAGGACACGCACGAAGGTGGTGCCCTTTGTGCCACCAGACGACGAGGCGGGCTACGAGGCGGACGACGAGGCATACGATAAAGCGGGCGTCAAGTGGTGCGAAGAGGTGGGCTACAAGGCGGCCGATGAGGCAGACGACGAAGCGGATGTCAAGTCTGGCGACGTGGTGGACGATGGCCTAGGAGAATACGAGAGGTGTGGACGGATCTGCTGCTTCACCTTTTTTAGGCGGAGGAGAAGACCCCGGGAGCAGGTAGCAGAATACGAGAGGTGCGGACAGATCTGCTGCTTCACCTTTTTTAGGCGGAGCAGCAGACCCCGGGAGCAGGTAGCAGAGGAGCCAGGGCGTAGATCCAGGGGTATTCTAGGGGCCCTGAGAAGTTGGTTTGACCGCAGGAGAGGCAGATAAGATCAGGAAGGCTGCGGGAGGGGCAGGTACTATAGGGAGATTGGGATATTGGGCGTGAGAGGGTGAGAGAGAACAAGGAGCAGGGCCGGAGCACGGGTTTCATGCGCCCGAGGCGAAATTTAAAATTTGTGCCCTAGTTGTATAAAAAATAATAAGATAAATAAAATAATAAAATAAACAGTGGCGTAGCTATCGGGGCTGCAGGGGGTGCGACCGCACCCCAGCGCGACGCAAAATAAAAATAAAAGGGCGCCAAAATACTGGATAAAAAAAAGAATAATAATTTTAAAAAAAAGATAAATAAATTAGAAATAATAAGAGGAAAAAATAATAATGATTATTAATGCGCCCCTAGGACCTTTGCGCGCTAGGCGACCGCCTAATGGCCGGCCGGCCCTGCGAGGTATGCGGGAGGAAAAGGGGTGAATGGGATAGATATGCAGGGGAATGGGGGAGCAGGTGAGTTATACACAGGGGCACAAGGGCTCCATCACCCGCATCTCTATATACTGAGTGTGCCCCTGTGTATAACAACGCTGATCTGTGCTGTTCCATCTGATCTCACTGCGCAGTGATCCAGGGACCATCCGATCGCCATTTAATGGGGTCAGGAAGGAATTTTTTTCCCCCATTGCACAGCAGGGGTTATGTTTCGCCTTCCTCTGGATCACAGCAACAAACTGCCCTTTGTGCATGAATTATCAGTGAGATCTTTATACACCCTGCATTGGTCTTCACTCCTTTGCTGCCGGAGGGGCCTGCAGTGCATTGCTCTGCGTGTTACTATATCGCTCTGCAATGTGCTGCAGGCCCCTACCAGCAAAGAGATTAATTATTTCAATAAAATACTCTCTTTAATCCAACCTATGTGTAGTGTCTTTTCTATCCGTTGTATCTATTGCTAACAGCTCAGTGATTCTTCCCCAGGTCGCTGCACTAGTGTCACACTGCCAAGCCGGGTGTGAGGGAGATTTATAGGGTCACATATACACTTCTGCCAAAACACGAGTGCAAACAGGAAGCCCCTCTGATCTGTCATATCTTTTATAACACAAAACAGTATCTAAAAAGGTAAAAAGAACATACATGGGATTCTGCTACAAATATCTCTCTAATTACAAACCAATTAGCAAATCATTCAGATTAGAGTCGAGCGAAAAGAAAGGGTTAAGTATCTCATGTACAGTATATGCAGTGTAGGCTGTTCTGCGCATTACATGCAGGGGACAACGTTTAGGGGATATAAGTAATGCTGATCTCAGAGCTGACCGGCTGACCTGCTCTACCGGCTGATCTGCTCTACTGGCTGACCTGCTCTTCTGGCTGACCGGCTGACCGGCTCTACCGGCTGACCGGCTTCCCTTCTTCCAGCTAACTGACCTGAATTGTGGCCCCTGTATCTCCCAATTAAACGTTTTATTGGCATATTCTTGTTTGACTCGTTCTATACAGACATTTTCTATACATTCATTGTGGGATTTGATAACATCTGTAAGATCTCTCAGAACATCACATTCTGTACGTTTGTGCTGAATATTTTTCCATTCTCAATTTACTTAGGGGCCTATGCAGAGAGCAGCACTGGAAATAATTGGAATTGGTAATAAATTGTACCTGTAATGGCGTGATTTTATCTCCATATGCAGAAAGGTCAGAAAACTGCATTTAAAATCATGCTTGATTATGGAGAGTTTCAACCGGCGAGATGCGCGCTGGTGAAACATGTTTGAAAAAAAGCGCGTTTTTTTTTTTCTTTTCACTCTCGCCGGTGAGCTCCAGTTTCCTGCCAACTTTTGTTGGCGGAGCTAATTGTAGAATTTCTCTCCATTTTAATGGCGCGAACAGCCCCTAGATGGCGATCGTACCTTTCTGCATACGGCCCTTTTCAAAACTGGCGAGATTTTGGTTCTCGCCAGCCGTGCGGCGAGTTCTACTAAAAAAAAATAAAAAAATGCCGCTTTTTACTCAACTCGCCATTTTCAACCTTATTATAGCCATATAGCGCTAAAAAACGCCGAAATTTCCGTTCGCGCTGCTCTCTGCATAGGCCCCTTAATATTAGTTTTTGGCTTCAATTATTTATATCGAGCCCAAAATACCTTTATACAGAAAATGCTGTTCCCTTTATCCCACAAATGCTGCTTCATTAAAGCCCAGGGGTGGCACTTTGTGCATTCTCAAACTTTTAGGCAACATCCCTAATTTCCAAAAGTGGGATAAAATCTGTGCATATGGTTAATTTTTCCATTTTTCCATTGTGACAAAATATCAATTTTCTCACTCAGACTCCTAAATCCCTCCCCAAATATATCAGTTTCACATAAAAGTGTGTGCGCGTCTCCTTCCGCCTAACTGGCACGTCGTCCTTACGGGCGCCACTCCGTGTAACTCCACGCTGCCCTCCAGTGGTAAAAGAAATAAGATACATTTACTATACTCGTCTGGCAGATGCTCCCGTATAAGGTGGGTAACTCTGTATTAGGGGTCTAGGTAGAGTATATTTTATACTTATGTCGGATAGATGAGGAATTTATATTCCTAACGGGTTATTGTGAGAGGCCTTAGATCTTATCCTATATGCACGCAGCCCTCGCCTCTCTGACCTTGAACACGTACTTCAATCTGATTTTTTGAGACTTGAAACTGGATTTCCCAAAACAAACTGATTTTAAACACTGACAAGACTGTAACAATGGTATTTGGGACCAGAGCTAAATTGCTAAAGCTACCAATGACAGAGCTTCAGATAAAAACCAGCTCTAAAACCATCCTAGCCCCTGTTACTTGTTTGAAATAACTGGGCATATAGTTCAACTCCCATTTAACATTTGGGTTGCACATTGATACCGACATCCAAATCCTATGCCAAACTAGGTGTACTTTACAGGAACAAATCCTCCCTAAGGCCCTCATGCAGTAATCGCCTACAGCGATTCAGTAAGCCCAGAGAAGCTGGCGATTAGAGCAAAAATAACCGTTTTTTTTTTTTGCCGGAAAATAAATAAATAAATAAAATCTGCAGATGCGCGGTGATAAGCCACTTTTCGGCACTGATCGCCAGTTTTTCAAACACGCTCAATTCTATAAGCCCTGATCAGCTTATTGCGGCTGATCGCCACTTTAAAATTGCTGTTTCTTCTCCAAATTGTCCCGCCACAAAAGTAGGCAAGAAGGTGGGGTGAAGCTGCGATGAAAATAAAATGCATGTATCCCGGAGCTGATATCCATTAATATCAGCATCAGAGACCCCCGGCATGAATCCCATGCATAAAAAATGCATTTACAGGCAACTTCATTACCGCCAAGGCAATGAAGGGATTATACACCCGTGCCAGGCTTATTGTGGGTAGCGGGGGTGGGAGAAGGTGGTATTTGGCCCTGGCTGGGTGTTTAGGCCTTGCCAGGGGGTTGGGGGATGACTTAACCTCTTCTTTAACTGAGCGGTTAATACCGCTAAGGTAATGAAGGGGTTAACCCCTCCCACTACCCCCCCCACCCGGTAGGCCTAAACACCCATCCTTGGGGCCAATACCCCGTTCACCCACCCCCGCTACCCACAATAAACACAAATACACATAACAGCCCCACTGGCCACCTCCTAGGTCCCTATTAAACCATTACAATATTCATAAAACCATTATTTTGTTTACACCCAGGATTATTACATGGGGTTAGGGCTATGTTATTCAGTGAGGGGTTGTATGTTTGTATTCGTAGGGACAGGCAAGGCCGGAGCCAGATGGGGTTCTCCTGCCTCTGTCCTCCCTGTCTCCTGACCCTTCCTGTAGCCGGACAAAGAAGAAGAAGCAGGCACACGGTCTTACTCAAAGGAGGTTTAATATGCCATAAAGTCCAACGTTTCGGCAGTCAAATACTGCCTTTCTCAAGGTGAAGGCTACCAAACACAAGAAACAGTCACAATATATACCACCCCCCTGATACTCACCCCTCCCGGCTCTGCCACATAACCAGGATGCTGACGCCCACCTGATGACGTCAGAGCTACCATATGGCGCCCCCTAGTGACGTCAGACGTCTAGGTCTAAATCCCTGGCAATACAGCATAGAGCTGCCTTGGAGGACTGCAGCCACAGCCACACATGGGGGAGTGTTCAGTCTGGGGAGAGGTGTGGCTGTGGCTGCAGTCCTCCAAGACAGCTCTATGCTGTATTGCCAGGGATTTAGACCTAGACGTCTGACGTCACTAGGGGGCGCCATATGGTAGCTCTGACGTCATCAGGTGGGCGTCAGCATCCTGGTTATGTGGCAGAGTGGGGTGGGGTTGCATCCCTTGTTTTTATGACTTTCTAATAAAGATAGATTTTTGCCAGACCTGCCTCTTCTCTGGATCATGGTGCGCTGCACTTTCTCTAGGGCAGGCCTGCACAACTCCAGTCCTCGAGGGCCGCACACAGGCCAGGTTTTTAGGATATCCCTACTTCAGCACAGCTGGCTCAATTAGTGGCTCAGTACGACTGAGCCACTAATTGAGCCAGCTGTGCTGATTTAGGGATATCCTGAAAACCTGGCCTGTTTGCGACCCTCGAGGACTGGAGTTGTGCAGGCCTGCTCTAGGGTATGGGAGACTGCCTGACGGGTGGCTGGGTTATGGGAGACTGCCTGACACTTTTATGGGAGTCTGCCTGACACTTGGGTGGGTGGGAGACTGTCTGACACTTGGGTTGACTGCCTGACACTTTGACTGCCTGACACTTGGGTGGGTGGGTGGGAGACTGCCTGACACTTGGGTTTGACTGCCTGACACTTGGGTGGGTGGGTGGGTGGGTGGGTGGGAGACTGCCTGACACTCCAGCTCCAGCTGGAAGGCGACCTGCACCCACGCTGATCGGAGTGCCACGGGGTGCTCTAAACATTATTCTGTGAGTCTTTTGTTCTGTTTAAATGTTTAATAAAACGCTCATTTAATTGAAGACTGTAACTGACGCCCTGCTATCATTTTACCCCACGCATCCCCGTTTCCTGAATTGGGGAGGGGGGAGGATTGGAACGTGTGAGGGAAGGGGAACCACCAGCAATTACTTTGCCCGCAAGCAGCTGATTATACGTTGCCACGGGAAGTACCACGGACGGGTCCATCAGACAACCCCACATTATTCTCTCCCAGGATCGAGCTTACACATGGCCGTGTAAGTAGTGTATTATTATTTTTTCTAAACCCCCCCTTCCATCTGAACAACATTTGGGCTAAGAAGTGGATACCAGGAACAAGATACCCTTACACATATGTGCTCACACAGGGCCGTGTGAGTATTGGATTACCATATACTGTCATTTCGTCACCCCACCTTTATTAAACAGCTAGATATGCTATGAAGTCATCTTAGTAATGTTAATATAGGTCCATCTAATCCTTTGCTCCCCCTTTTTTTCCTTTTCGTTCTCCTATGACATGTTAGACTGCCTGACACGTGGTTGGGTGGGTGACTGACTGCCTGACATATGGGTGGGTGACTGACTGACACGTGGGTGACTGACTGACACGTGGGTGAGTGGGTGAGTGGGTTGGTGTCTGTATACATTCTGTCACTGATACACACAGACACTGGGAGGGGGCAGTCACACACACACTGGGGGGGGGGCAGTCACACACAAACACAGAATGGGAGGGGGGCAGACACACACACACACACAGAATGGGAGGGGGGCAGACACACACACACACAGACTTGGAGGGGGTACTTACACACACTGGGAGAGGGGCATCACACAGTGGCAGGGGGCAGACAGACACACACACAGACACACAGACTGGGAGGGGGCAGTCACACATACACACAGACTGGGAGGGGGGCAGTCAAACATACACTGGAAGGGGGGCAGTCACACACACACAGACTGGGAGAGGGGCAGTCACACACACACAGACTGGGAGGGGGAGGGCAGTCACACACACACAGACTGGGAGGGGGAGGGCAGTCACACACACACAGACTGGGAGGGGGAGGGCAGTCACACACACAAACAGACTGGGAGGGGGGGCAGTCACACATACACTGGGAGGGAGGGGCAGTCACACATACACACAGACTGGGAGCGGGGCAGTCAAACATACACTGGGAGGGAGGGGCAGTCACACACACGCACAGACTGGGAGGGGGGGCAGTCACACACACATAGACTGGGAGGGGGGGCAGTCACACACACACACAGACTGGGAGGGGGGTAGTCACACACACACTGGGAGGGGGGCAGTCACACACACTGGGAGGGAGGGGCAGTCACACACACACAGACTGGGAGGGGGCAGTCACACACACACACACACACACACACTGGGTGTGGGGGCAGTCACACACACACTGCGAGGGGGGCAGTCACACACCCACACTGGGTGGGGGGCAGTCACACACCCACACTGGGTGCGGGGGCAGTCACACACACACTGCGAGGGGGGCAGTCACACACCCACACTGGGTGGGGGGCAGTCACACACCCACACTGGGTGGGGGGGCAGTCACACACACACTGGGAGGGGAGGCAGTCACACACACTGGGAGGGGGGCAGTCACACACACACTGGGAGGGGGGCAGTCACACACACTGGGAGGGGGGGCAGTCACACACACACTGGGAGGGGGCAGTCACACACACACTGGGAGGGGGGGCAGTCACACACACACTGGGAGGGGGGCAGTCACACACACTGGGAGGTGGGGCAGTCATACACACACAGACTGGGAGGGGGGCAGTCATACACACACAAACTGGGAGGGGAGGCAGTCACACACACAGACTGGGAGGCAGGCAGTCATACACACACAAACTGGGAGGGGGGGCAGTCACACACACAGACTGGGAGGCGGGCAGTCACACTTGCACAGACTGGAAAGGGGAGCAGTCACACACACACAGACTGGGAGGCGGGCAGTCACACACACAGACTGGGAGGGGGGCAGTCACACATACACTGGGAGGGGGGGCAGTCACACACACAGACTGGGAGGGGGGCAGTCACACACACAGACTGGGAGGGGGGCAGTCACACACACAGACTGGGAGGCAGGCAGTCATACACACACAAACTGGGAGGGGGGGCAGTCACACACACAGACTGGGAGGCGGGCAGTCACACTTGCACAGACTGGAAAGGGGAGCAGTCACACACACACAGACTGGGAGGCGGGCAGTCACACACACAGACTGGGAGGGGGGCAGTCACACACACAGACTGGGAGGGGAGGCAGTCACACACACTGGGAGGGGGGGAAGTCACACACACAGACTGGGAGGGGGGCAGTCACACACACTGGGAGGGGGGGAAGTCACACACACAGACTGAGAGGGGGGCAGTCACACACACAGACTGGGAGGCGGGCAGACACACACACACAGACTGGGAAGGGGGCAGTCACACACACAGACTGGGAAGGGGGCAGTCACACACACACAGGCGACATGGTGCTTACCTGTAATGCCACTGTAGGGAGCCAGAAGTAGTGAGGCTTTTTTCCAGTCTGCCGGCAGCTTCAGTTGCCAGCTGTGAGCCTTCCTTCTGGTGAACACACACACACACACACACACACACACACACACACACACACACACACACACACACACACACACACACACACACACACACACTACATCCGTCCCTGATACTAAGCCCCGCCCCCGGCAAATCCTGACCTCCAACCAATCCCCTGCTTCTACTCTAAAGCCCCGCCCCCGGCATCCTGCTATTGGGGGAAAACAAAAAATACGGCCGCCGCATCCTCCTCATGCTGCCGCCTCCGCGCACCGCCGCCGACTCGCGCACGGTACCAGTCACCAGGGGCAAAACCCGGGACATTTCCGGGACGGACTGTCAACCGGGACAGCACAGAAAAAAACGGGACTGTGCCGGCAAAACCGGGACAAATGGTCACTCTATAAATACACCTTATACTCCACATGCAGCACGTAACCATGAATGCAGTATATACTCTATATACGCCATGTACCCCAATTACGACACCTTATAACCCTGCATGCAGCAAATGTACACCTTATAATCCACATATCGCACTTAACCCTGACTGCGGTATATACACTATGCACGCCATGTAACCCAATTACAGCACATTACAACACTGAATGCAGCATAAATACACCTTATACTCCACATGCAGCACGTAACCGTGAATGCAGTATATACTCTATATACGCCATGTACCCCAATTACGACACCTTATAACCCTGCGTGCAGCAAATGTACACCTTATAATCCACATACCGCACTTAACCCTGACTGCGGTATATACACTATACCCGCCATGTAACCCAATTACAGCACATTACAACACTGAATGCAGCATAAATACACCTTATACTCCACATGCAGCACGTAACCGTGAATGCAGTATATACACTATATACGCCATGTACCCCAATTACAGTACATTGTAACGGCGAATGCAGCACCTATACACACCCTATCGTACAGAACGTAACTACGAGTGCAGTATACACACTATATACACCATGTCACCCCATTAAAGCCCATTGTAACTTCGGATGCGGTATATACACACCCCCTATAATCCAAATACAATATACGCCATGTAACCCAATTACAGCCAATTGTACCTCAAATGCAGCTCGTATGCCTTATAACCCGAATACAACGCATTATAACCATACCCCGAATACAACGCATTATAACCATACGCCGAATACAACGCATTATAACCATACCCCGAATACAACGCATTATAACCACACTGAGGTGTATACACTTTATTCCCCACATACAGCCCGCTATCACTACGAATGCGGTATGCAGCGATACCCACGGCCATTCTAGCATTGATCATAACTTTATCCAATGTTGAAAGAAATCAATTACAGCACATTATACCACTGCCATGTAACCCCACTGAGTGTCCCGTGCTCCAACCCCGGGGGGATGGGGGGGTTGGGGGATACCCACGGCCATTCTGTTGGGGGAACCGTCGTGGCAAAAAAACGTGGGGGGTTGTTGTGCCTCTCCTCGTCCTCCCAGCTGCAGAGGCTGATGGAGGGCGAGCCACGTGGCAAGGGAATCCCCCCTGGCTATTCCCTGGTACCGGCAAGGGGATCCCCCCGTTCCCCGGAGGCCCCCCTCCCCGCCCGCCAGCTACCAAGGCTGATGGAGGGAGAGCCACGCGGTAAGGGGGATCCCCACTAGCTATCCCTTGGTCCGGCAGGCGGATCCCCCCCTTCGCCGGAGGCCCCCCCCTCCCCGCCCGCCGAGCAGGCCAGCCACGGAGGCTGAGGGAGGGAGAGCCGCGCGGTAGGGGGATCCCCCGTGGCAGCACTCCCCGGCTGCCTCGCAACTATCCCCTGGACAGCCATAGCGGAGGCGGAGGGGGGGGATGCTGCGATCGGGCCCAAAGGGAGACTACAAACTCACCTGGAGGAGAGGAGAGGACACTAAACTTCGCAGCAGACCGGGAGCAGAATGGAAGATTCAGCTCCCGGCTGCCTCTTCTGTACTGACCTAGGCCTAATGGGGGGGGCCGCGATGGCGGCCCAGAGATCCCAGGGAGGTGAGGGGGGAGGGGGCTTGCCCCCTGGTCATGGGCTTCCCTTGCCTAATTGGCTGGAGGGATTGCTTCTGCAGGGGGCCAAGCTTTATATATTATGTGTATAGACTCTACCGCGCTGGGAGTCCGTCCCCGGACCTGATAATCAGCCCTTCCCCGCTCACCATTTGTCCCGGCACTTAGCTGCTCCCAGCCCTTTGTCACGACCCTGCATTTCTCTGCAGACAACGCAGGTAAGTGAATTACTGTGCCTGCATGCAAAGAAATGCTAAAACACACATTACATTACTGGCTGCCTTTCTAAGGCCGTGTTCGGGGTGGCTGCTACGCGACGCGTGCGTGCGCACGTCCGTCGCAATTTTAGATTGTTTGGTGGGAGTGTTCAAACTGAAAACTCCACCGGCGGTAAAGTGCAGCGTTGACGCCGCTGTAACCAGAAATGATATTTGGGGCTGCAGTCGCATCACGTGAGCTGGT